>NC_135982.1:6912253-7124753 GCF_053455715.1 Rhinoraja longicauda
CATCTGCTGTTCCTCGTTATAGTAGTATGTAATCTAGCATAATTTGGTGCTGAGGTTGGGTTATGGTGAAGGTTGTGCAGGGTTTAGTTTAGAGATACAGTGTGGAAATTGGCCCTTCGACCCACCGAGTCCACATCGACTATTGATCACCCAATCATACTAGTTCAACGTTATCCCACTTTCTCATCTCCCTACACTCCAGGGGGAATTTACAGAGGCCAATTAATCTACAAATCTACATCTTTGGGACGAGGGGGCGCGGGGTGGTGACGTCACCTTGTCCCTTATTTGGGAGTGAGATAGTTGGCAACCCCAGTGATCGCTGGTCGGCGCAGACTCGGTGGGCCGAAGGGCCTATTTCCACACTATCTCCAAAGTCAAAAGTCTGAACCAGTGGCCAACACCTCCATCTACTGGAGCCACAGGGGACTGCAGATACTGGAATCTTGAGCAAAACACAAAGTGCTGGATGAACTCAGAGGATCAGACAGCATTTGTGGAGGGAAATGGACAGACCACGTTTTGAGTTGGAACCGTTCCTCAGACTGATCCGGTGATTTGTTTGGGACCCTTCTTCAATCTAAAGAAGTGTCCCACCCTGATACGCAATCTGTATTTTCCTCCACAATTGCCACCTGACCTGCTGAGTTCCTCCAGCACTTTGTGTTTAATCCCATCTACTGGCAACCAAGAATATTATTTCTTCCCCTCCACCCCCCAATAATCAGTCTGAAGAAGGGTCTCGACTTGACCCATCACTTATCCAAGTTCTCCAGAGAAGCTGTATGTCCCGCTGATTTACTCCAGCACTTTGTGTTTTTTCTTTCAAGGTAATTTTAACATGCATTGAAAATAATGTTAAAAGAAAATTTCTTGATTTACATAGTTTAATTTTTGGTTTATTGAAATTTAAATCCTAAAGGTAACTTATTCTTAGTTTAGTTTAGTGATACAGCATGGAAACAGGTACTTTGGCTCATTGAGATAATGCTGCCCATCGATCACCCGTTCACACACTAGTTCTATGTTTTCCCACTTTTGCATCAACTCCCTACACATTAGGGACAATTTACAGAAGCCAATTAACCTACAAACCTGCACGGCTTTGGGCTGTGGGAGGAAACCGGAGCACCCGATCACAGGGAGAACGTGCAAACTCCACACAGACAGCACCCGAGGTCAGGATCGAACCCGGGTGTCTGGGGCTGTGAGGCAGCAGCACTACCCACTGCGCCGCTGTGCCACCCTCACTTTACATTGTCCATTCATCAACATCATTGAGCAGCTCCACCATGTGAGCATGCACTGACTGCAGTGGAACAGTGTTCCCTGGACCAGTGCAGACATTCTTACTGCTCTTAATGATAGCAGAGTCAGGGGGTATGGGGAGAGGGCAGGAACGGGACCCCTGCCACCCCAGTAACGGACTGTTCCAGATGCAACGATCAGGCAAACGCCTCCGCTGTCATGCTGTGAAAATGGAGAGGATGAGACGGAGTTTCTTCCCACAGGCCATCAGGACTGTCAACTTTTATAACTCCAGAGACTAAATTTTTGTCTACACTATAGTAACTTATTAACTTTATTTATATGCTGTAACTGTAATTCTTTTTTGTGCACAATCCGCAAGTATTGCCACTTTCATTTCACTGCACATCGTGTATGTGTATGTGACAAATAAACTTGACTTGATTGTGGATGATCAGCCATGATCACATTGAATGGCGGTGCTGGCTCGAAGGGCCGAATGGCCTCCTCCTGCACCTATTGCCTATTATCTATATTGTCTATTACATGCCGCACCTCTTCTTCATTCCTTGATTAGTATAGGCATCAGAAGTCATGGGGAGAAGGCAGGAGAATGGGGTAGGAGGGAGAGATAGATCAGCCATGATTGAATGGCGGAGTAGACTTGATGGGCCGAATGGCCTAATTCTACTCCTATTCCTTATGACCTTATGATTCCGTGCAAGACTCAAACAGCGGAGATGCAAAGCCCTTTCAACTCTTCAGAGAGGAATATTCTCAAATCCATTCGTTCAAAATAATGAGGCATCCAATGTTTCCATTCAGATAATTTTTGTTTCAAAATTTAGGCACAACATTTGCCCAATTATATGTTAACGATACAAAAGTTAAAACTGGTGTCTAATTACAGTTACACAATCTGACACAATCAGGTGCAGGAAGGAACTGCAGATGCTGGTTTCAATCGAAGATAGACTCAACAAGCTGGAGTAACTCAGAGGGACAGGCAGCATCTCTGGATAGAAGGAATGGGTGATGTTTCGGGTCAGACTGAAGAAGGGTCTCGACCCGAAACGTCACCCATTCCTTCTCTCCAGAGATGCTGCCTGACCTGCTGAGTTACTCCAGCACGTTGTGTCTGTCTTTCACACAATCAGGTCTTCTGTTACTTGCACAGGTTTAAAAAAAAGAGTTCTGGTTATTAAGCAGGGAAATATTTCATTACCTATCAGTGATCGCAAGATGAAATTAATGCTCTTTGATAAAAATTGAACCTGTTATTGAAGTGACCTGTCTCCAATGCCTCATACAGACTTCTGCAGATGCACTGTAGAAAGCATACTGTTGGGTTGCTTTAGAATTTAGAGAGGCAGTGCGGAAACAAGCCCTTCGGCCCACCAAGACCGCACCGACCAGCGATCACCCCATGTGCTAGCACTGTCCGACACGCTAGGGACAATTCCCACTTTTGCCGAAGCCAATTAACCTACCAAACTGTACGTCTTTGAAGTGTGGGAGGAAACTGGGAAAACCTCACAAGGAGAAGGTACAAACTCCGTACAGCCAGCTCCCATAGTCAGGATCGAACCTGGGTCTGTGGCGCTGTAAGGCAGCAACTCTACCGCTGCGCCATCGTGACCCCACAGCCTGGTTTGTGAACCGCTCGGCCCAAGAGAGTTGTAGATGTAGCCCAGTCCATTCACACAGATCAAAATCCCCACCATCAACTCTATCTATACTTGCATCACGCTGCCTCGGGAGAGCAACCAACATAAGCAAAGACTTGTCCCACCCCGGTCATTCCTTCTTCTCCCCGCTCCTGCCTGGCAGCAGGTACAGAAACTTGAAAGAACACACCACCTGACTCCAGAACAGCTTCTTCCCCTTTGAAATTAGGCTTCTGAATGGTCCTTCCACAACAAGGCCCGATTCCAAGAAACTGCCCCACTAACCTCTGCCCCGTTGTGGGCATTGGACTTTGCCTCTGGAACTGTTGCGCTACAATGCTGAGAACTATATTCTGCACCCTGCATCTTCCCCTTTGCTCTACCTATTGTATTTGAGCTTGGCTTGATTGTATTTAATGTATAGTATTACCTGATCGGATTGGGCAGCATGCAAAACAAAGCTTTGTACTGTGCCTCGGTAAACGTGACAATAATAAACCTAAACCTAAACTTCTGACTTGGTTCAAAGAGGCTGAACAATCCATCTTCAATTTGTTACATTCTTAATGAATGATCCTTTGGGATTTTGGCGATGTGTGTTGGGGGTCGGGTTGCCAACCGTCCCATATTAGCCGGGACATCCTGTAGTTTGGGCTAAATTGGTTTGTCCCGTACGGGACCGCCCTTGTCCCGTATTAGGCCCGGGGGGCACTGTAGGCCCGGATGCTGTAGGCCCCGACACTGTAAGTCCCGACAATTTAGGTCCGGACACTCTAGGTTTCCGCCATTTCAGCTCCGGACAGTCTAGGTTCAGAGGCCCGGGCATCGACTGACGGAGGTTGCGTAGAAACCCGCCTCCCGGCCCGGGCGGCCGCCATTGGTAGAGCGGGAGCACGTGGCCGCTGGCTGGGTGAGATCACGTGGCGCACAGGGCGGTGACATCACCTTGTCCCGTTTTTGGGAGTGAGATAGTTGGCACCCCAACTTGGGGGACTTATGTTCCTCATCCCTGGTGATGTACAAGATGCCGAGGGTCTTGTCATGATGGATGTGGAGAGCATGTTTCTTTGTGGGAGAGTGGAGAAACAGGCTCACTGATGATGAGGCTCCCCAGCATAAGTAGCTGGTCAGGGAACATTTTTCTCTGAGATTTGGAATTCTCTTCCACCGAGGATGGTGGAAGCAGTCTTTGAATATTTTATGGCTGAGAGATTCAGTGTCGTACAGCCTTCAGCCCAACCTGTTCGTACCAAACACGAATCCCAATGTAAACCAGGCCCGTTTACTCTCGATTCCCCCTAAACTAGTCACTGGCCTCCAGTCTTCTTGGTATCTTTAAAAAAAACTCAATCAAATTCATGAGACACCATGTCCCATGTGCAAAACCATGTTGACTATCCCTAATCAGTACCGTCTATCCAAATGTCTTCTCCCTCAACAATCTCTCCAATAGGTTTCCCACCACAGGTGTTTGATGTCTATCGTTCCCAGGTTTTTTCTTTGCAGCCCTACTTGAATTAGTTGTCCTCCAGCCCTCAGGCACCTCTGACCATGATGCACATATATATATATATATATATATATCTCAGCCAGGGCTCCTGCAATATCTTTTTGACCTTCCCACAGTGTCTTTGGATGCACAGAATCTCTTGCCCAGAGTAGGAGAATCGAGGACCAGAGGACATGGGTTCAAGGTGAAGGGGAAAAGATTGAATAGGAATCTGAGGGGTAACTTTTTCACACAAAGGGTGGTGGGTGTATGGAACGAGCTGCCAGAGGAGGTAGTTGAGGCTGGGACTATACAACATTTAAGAAACAGTTAGACAGGTACATGGATAGGACAAGTTTGGAGGGATATGGACCAAGCGCAGGCAGGTGGGACGAGTGTAGCTGGGACAAGTTGGCCGGTGTGGGCAAGTTGGGCCAAAGGGCCTGTTTCTACACTGTATCACTCTGTGATTCTATGACTCTATCTGATCAGGCCCGGGAGATTTATCTACCTTCATATCCCTGGTAAACAAAGGGGTGAAATGTTACCATAATGAGTCAGGGTTATAATCAAAGCAGTCATCGTCTTATTGAATGGTAGAACCAGCTCGACGGGCAGAGTGGCATACCTTTGCTCTTAGTTGGTATGTCCATATTGCAGGGGTGACCTTCCATGGGGAACACATTGCTCCTGACTGTAAACGCAGTCAGCCTGACAGTGCAGACCCGAGTGAGTCGACCGGTGTGTGGCTACATTTCATACAGGAAGGATGCCATGTGAACCTTGCTATTGAGGGCGTGCAGCGTAGGTTTACTAGGTTAATTCCCGGAATGGCGGGACTGTCATATGTTGAAAGACTGGAGCGACTAGGCTTGTATACACTGGAATTTAGAAGGATGAGAGGAGATCTTATCGAAACGTATAAGATTATTAAGGGGTTGGACACGTTAGAGGCAAGAAACATGTTCCCAATGTTGGGGGCGTCCAGAACCAGGGGCCACAGTTTAAGAATAAGGGGTAGGCCATTTAGAACGGAGATGAGGAAAAAACTTTTTCAGTCAGAGAGTTGTGAATCTGTGGAATTCTCTGCCTCAGAAGGCAGTGGAGGCCAATTCTCTGAATGCATTCAAGAGAGAGCTAGATAGAGCTCTTAAGGATAGCGGAGTCAGGGGGTATGGGGAGAAGGTAGGAACAGGGTACTGATTGAGAATGATCAGCCATGATCACATTGAATGGCGGTGCTGGCTCGAAGGGCCGAATGGCCTCCTCCTGCACCTATTGTCTATTGTCTATTGAGTAATGGCAGGAAGTTTCACCTGGTGCAGGCTGAGCGACCACACCATAAGGGGGAGCTATCAGCCAGTTTCCCAACAGAGAACCAAACAGAGGATCTCACACACTGGAGAGACGGTATACAGGCAGGAGACAGAGAGCTTAGCACCATGGCAGAAAGACAACTGCCTTTATCTCAATGAATGAATGAATGAATATTTTATTGTCACATGTGGCAAGTCACAGTGAAACTCTTTGCTTGCATGCCCAAGGTATACAAATAGTCGCCACATAAAGGGCACTTACAAAGTCCCCTGCGCCAGGTCCCCCTTTGTTCCCCCTCCCTCCCAGCAGCCCCCCACGCCGGGTCCTCCATTGGCAGCAAGATAGCATGATGAAGAAACCCCTCAACAATCTTTGGCAGCAGGGCTCAGTACATGGCCCAGTCAGCGTCAATGGTGCTGAGTTAAAACAGTGATGGCGGTGCTGGCAGTAGAGTCAAGAGTCAAGTGTTTAATTATCCTATAGACCAAGTGGACCCCTTGGGTCCAAACCTCTCCTGCATTGGTGCAGCACCCTCTCACCCCCTCCCTTCCCTCCCCTCCCTTCTCCCTCCCTTCTCCCCCTCCCCTCCCCCCATTCCCTCCTCCCCACCTCCTTCCCCTCCCCTCCCTCCTTTCCCCTCCCCCCATTCCATCCCCCTCAACCCCCCTTTTCCTCCCCCCTTTTCCTCCCTCCTTCCCCCTCCCTTCACCTCCCTCCCTGGGAGATAGATTTACACTTTAAAATGTGAATAACTTTAAAAATATAACACCGATTTCAATGAAACTCCTTCCATTAGCACCAAAGTGACGACGGTGAGTAAGGTGGGCCTAAAATTGTCGTGCTATCGTGTACCGTTTTGGCTGTAGTTCAGGAACAAACAAACAAACAAACGAGAGTTTTAGTATAATAGATGTCCCGAAACTGAACACCAAAATCCTTACTGGCAGCAGCACAACAGATACACACTCTGTAAACACCATAATAAACAACAACAAAAGTATATATACCCTATACCTAGTTTTGAAATCCCCTACCCTGGAAAATAGACCGTGAATATTCACCTTCTCTGTGCTCCTCATAATTTAATATACGACTAAGTTCCCTTCCACACGGTGAAATAAAGTCCCAACCTATCCAGTCCCTCCTTACAACTAAAGACCTCCAGTTCCTGCAACATTGTTGTCAATCTTTTTTGCACCCTTTCCAGAAATGTTCACAAGGCCTCAAAGTGTGGTCGAACCAACTTCTTGTACAGTTGTAGCGTGAGTGACGTCTCAACTCTTGAACACAGTCCCCTGCCCGATCATACTAGACAATAGACAATAGGTGCAGGAGGAGGCCATTCGGCCCTTCGAGCATTCAATGATCATTCAATGTGATCATGGCTGATCATTCTCAATCAGTACCCCGTTCCTGCCTTCTCCCCATACCCCCTGACTCCGCTATCCTTAAGAGTTCTATCTAGCTGTCTCTTGAATGCCATCAAGATGCTCTCTCTAGACATCCCATCAATGTAGAAATTGAGAACTGCAGATGCTGGTTTATACCAGAGATACCCACAAAGTGCTGGAGCAACTGAGTGGGTCAGGCAGCATCTCTGGAGAGAAAGGATGGGTGACGATTCGGGTCAGGACCTTTCTACATACTTTCAGTTTGAAGAAGGGTCTCAACCTGAAAAGTCACACATTTTATTTCTCCAGAGATGCTGCCTGACCCACTGAGTTTAGTTTAGATTTAGTTTAGAGATACAGTGCGGAAACAGGCCCTTCGGCCCACCGAGTCTGCACTGACCAGCGATCCCCACACATTAAAAAACTATCCTACACAGACTCGGGACAATTTACTTTTATACCAACCCAATCAACCTACAAACCTGTACATCTTTGGAGTGTGGGAGGAAACCGAAGATCTCGGAGAAAACCCACGCAGGTCACGGGGAGAACGTACAAACTCCGTACAGACGGTGCCCGTAGTCGGGATCGAACCCGAGTCCCTGGTGCTGTAGCGCAGTTAGGCAGCAACTCTGCTGCTGCGCCACCTTACTCCACAGTTACTCCAGTACTTCGTGCCTATCCCAGCAATGTCTTAGCCAGGAAGAATTAAATATTCAAATAAATACAAAGCAGATTATTCCAACACTTTTATTTCCAACAATGCAAACACACTGGCTTATTGCAAATGTCCATTTCTTGATTTTTACAGGCTGCACTTCACACCAAATACTGGGACCTGAGGCACAGTTTCCAGACAGGGTTACCGTGGTTTCAGTCTGTCGATCAGCTGTCCAGGAAGGTGGACTATACAGACCACCACCAAGATCACAGTAGGTACCGCCAACAGCCCATTGGCTGCACGCCAACTTACTATGCAGATTATACGTTGTATTACCTTAAATATAATGGTCGTCCTAGTGGTACCATGTGGGACTTTTAATTATCGAAGCATTAAGTTATTTGAAGCAAGGTTTGAATTTATCAAGTATCTTTTCCTTATAACTTCGAAAAGAACATTCTGCAAGTTCTGTGCGGACAACCTCGTTTGAAGGCAGTTTCAGCTCACCAGGAGGCCAGGCAGGCAGCCAGCCCATCGCATTTCTACCTAGTGATTACTCAGCGGGGTTTAAATTAGGGGAATGAGCGACTAACAGCTTTTCATCTCGTACATTGATATACAGGGAGAATCATTATCTCACAGTGTAGACGTCTTCCCTCTCCTCGGGAGAGGCAGGAGGGGAGTAACAATCAGTGCGGGGCCTGATTATTTAACCCTGATCACCTTGTGGTGACCAGGTGGGCTGGAGTTAACATTACCAGCGTGGTTGAAGTGCTGAATATCCCAAAGTCTCTGTACCATCAATTTTACATTGGTCTCTCTGGCAGGAGAGGGGAGGGGAGGTATAGAGGGGGGTGGGGGGGGGAAGAGGGAGAGGGAGAGGCGTGCCTTCATTCAACAAATAAAGAAGTTGGTGAGGCCGCATTTAGAGTATTGTGTTCAGTCCTGGGCGCCATGTTATAGGAAAGATGTTGTCAAGCTGGAAAGAGTGCAGATTCACGAGGATGTTGCCAGGACTTGGGGGTCTGAGCTATAGGGAGAGGTTGAGCAGGCTGGGACTCTAATTCCTTAGAGTGCACACAAACCCACATAAACCCTAATGCGCACACACACACACACACTTGCACACACACCCTAATACACTTACACACACGTGCGCGCACGCCCACGCACACAGAGGGTTGTGAAATGAATAATCCAACTGTTGTTCTTTGAGGACAAGCATCTTGTGTTTGGGAAATGAATAACTGGTGGCCCGGGGCATTGACCCAGCACTGCACCCCCAGCAGCCAGACCCCAGAATGGGGGTGAGGGTTGAATCTGGGCCCAGTGGCAGCCCGTCCTCTCCTCTACTTCCTTCAGCCACAGCCTGGCCCAACCCTCCCTCAATCCCGGGACAAGCTCGAAGCTGGCCTGGCGTGAGCCTCAGCCATTGGTTACCGGTCTATTGCCGGGGGAAGACTTGGACTGATGCACGGGGCATTTGGTGGGGGACTCCATTCTGTACCTCAGCCTCTCCCACCACCCCCCCATCTCCATCCCTCCCCTCCCCTCCCCTCCACCCCCCCCCTTCACTAACAGCCACAGACCTGGGACATTGTACCTGCACATGCAACTTTCTAAATTTGCCCAGATTTAACGTTTTTATAAAATCAGCAAAAAAAAGTCTCGTCTTTTGTCATTTCTGCTCACAAAGTTCATTTTCACAAGGTGTTTCACTTGCCTTGGGATATTGGTTCTGTAAACATATTCCTCTGAGATGCTACACAAAAAGTACCACCGATAAAAAGAGAAAAAAAACATTCAACTTTGTTTTTAAATATGCAAATATGAAACAGCTCAATTTACACACACAAGTTTGCATAAGAAGCAAAACAAAGGCACATTTAACTTCATCAAGGTGCAGTTCCGCCGGCTTTGCATCTACGTTTATAAGTGTGGTCAACTCCAGGCTGCTTTGGTCAACGCTGGGGCCTTGGCTGAATGGATCCACATCCTAGGTTTAGTGAAGGCGTTTGGGCAGGAGTTCCCATGGTCGCTTTGGCTTCAGTGCTGGGACGTGCCACCTTCCCCTGGCGTGATGCCAACACCTATTGGCCACTCGTCAATGCACCTCTTCAACATGTCCAGTGGAGTTCATCAAATGGTCTCCAACTGGTGACGTTGGGTGAGTGTGCTCACCACCCCTTTGTGCGTCTGCAGCCAGTGTTCTGTCCCCACCCCACCTCAAAACCACCGCCGCTCACAAGCCCCTCACCACCACCTCTCCCTACTCTGACGCCCCTGCCAAGGCAATACTATCATTGGCTTCCAAAGACACACGATTAGACCCCAATACCCGACAGTTCAGAGGTACAGCACAGGCCCTTCAGCCCACCGAGTCCACGCCGACCATCGATCACCAGTTCTATGTTTATCCCACTTTCTCATCCACTCCCTACATACTAGAGGCAATTTACAGAGGGCCAATTAACCTACTAACCCGCACGTCTTTGGGGTGTGGGAGGAAACCGGAGCACCCGGAGGAAACCCTCATGGACAGCGGCCCAGGTCAGGATCGAACCCGGGTCTCTGGCGCCGTGAGGCAGCAACTCTACCCACTGCGCCACAAGGTTCTTTACAACCTTGTCACCTTACCATGGATGGGGTGGGGGATGGGGGAGCTCAGGCAACCTTCTCCACAATGGTGGTGACCTCTCTATACTGCTCAGGAACAAAGCTTGTTACATTAGTTCAGTTCCCCTTAAACCATCCATCTCCACCCCTCCTTGTGCATCCGTAGCAACCAGTATTCCTTCCCCATCCCCAACTCAAAACCATCTATCTTCAATCAGGTGTCAATGAAAACAAATCCTCTTCCTTCCACAATGAAACTGATTCTTGGGGCAGGAGCGCTGGAGGGAGGCTTGTCTTACAACACGTCTCAGTCGGTATACGTGACCGGTCCCTGCCTGCAGACCCAGGCAGGTCAGGGCGTTGGCATCCACTGGGTATTGATCGTTCGAGGAGCCCGGGGCTGAGAGTGGGTGACGTTTGAAGAGGAGTGAAGGCGAGTCTTGTCCCGGCTGAGCTGCTTCACGGAAGCAGACGGCCGCACCTTTGGATGGAGCCCGGGCAAAGCCCCGCACACAGCTCTGGAAGACACAAATGTGCTGTCTGACTGGACCCTGGATATCTTTGACAGTCAAGAAAACCTTCTCTTGAAAGTGGGGAAGATGGAAGAGGTCGGGTCATTGCCAGGGACAAGGGTTGCTTTCCGTCTCCAGAGATGCTATCAGACCTTGTTGTGTTACTTTGTGTCCATCCAAGGGTTGTCCATACGGCCTTTCCCTGGCACCACTGGCTCCGCTCGGGCATTGAGGGGAAAGTCTGATACAGTAGGTGGTCGTGTCAGAGTGCAGGTGGGTACCGCTGGAGGGTACCATTGAAGATGGGTACCATTGGAGGTGGGTACCATTGGATGTGGGTACCATTGGAGGTGGGTACCATTGGATGTGGGTACCATTGGATGTGGGTATCATTGGTGGTGGGTACCATTGGATGTGGGTACCATTGGCGGTGGGTACCATTGGTGGGTGCCGCTGGAGAAGGGTACCATTGGAGGTGGGTACCATTGGAGGTGGGTACCACTGGAGATGGGTACCTAAAGCAGGTAGTCTGTGGCAGCTCTGTACCCAGGACCCTAGAGTGGGGTGGCCGCAGTCACTTGTAAACATCTTTCAAAGTTTGTCACAAACATTGGGAGAAGGTTTCTGTTCTGCGGGCGTCTGTGGGTGTTCCGGTCGCTGGCTGACCCGTTGTGTGCCGGCCGGTGCTCGCGGTCACGGTGCCTGGCGGAGCTGTGCTCCTGGGCGCTGGGCCGAGGCAGAGCCGGTCACGGGGCTAGGAGCGGTTGTCCTTGGCCACATTGTGGGCCATCCAGTTCACTTTGGTCTTCCAGCTCTCCCGCAGAGCCTCGTCAAACTTCATCTTGAATTGCCTCAGGGCCTCCTCCTCAGTCTTGCCCAGAGCCAGCGAATCCTGCAGAGGAGGAGAAGAGGCCGTCTGACAAAGGTACTCACACCTGTCGGCACACACGCACCCACACCGACCAGCACACACACACCCACACCCACCAGCACACACGCACCCACACACACCAGCACACACGCACCCACACACACCAGCACACACGCACCCACACACACCAGCACACACGCACCCACACACACCAGCACACACGCACCCACACACACCAGCACACACGCACCCACACACACCAGCACACACACACCCACAAACACCGTCCCACACCCGCCCCCGGCCTCTCACACACACACCCACACCGACCAGCACACACACACCCACACACACACCCACACCCACCGTTCCACACCCACCCCCAGCCTCTCACACACGCACCCGCACCGACCAGCACACACACACCCACACACACCAGCACACACACACCCACACACACCAGCACACACACACCCACACCCTCTCCCCAGTCGCACCCAGGGCTGGTGTGCACAGGGACGGTGAGGGAGTCTGGGGGAGAGCGTGGGGGAGGGGGAGCGGGGGAGAGGGTGGGAGGGGAGGGGGAGGGGGGGAGAGCGTGGGGGAGGGGGAGCATGGGGGAGAGGGGCCAATTTACAGAGGGCCAATTAATCTATAACCCTGTACATCCTTGGGATGTGGGAGGAAACCAGAGCACCCGGAGGAAACCCACGTGGTCACAGGAAGAACGTGCAAACTCCACACACAAACAGCACCTGTGGTCAGGATCAAACCCGGGTCTCTGGTGCTTGGAGGCAGTGGCTCTACCCGCTGTGCCACTTGCTGCCATTGTAAGTGTGACAATAATAAACGTATATTGGTAACAAGGCAGCGCGGTGGCGCAGCGGTAGAGTTGCTGCCTTGCAGTGGCAGAGACCCGGGTTCGATCCTGACTACGGGCGCCGTCTGTACAGAGTTTGTACGTTCTCTCCGTGACCTGCGTGGGTTTTCTCCAAGATCTTCGGTTTCCTCCCACAGTCCAAAGACGTGCAGGTTTGCAGGTTCATTGGCTTGGTATAAATGTAAATTGTTCCTTGTGTGTGTGGGGTAGGGTTAGTGTGCGGGGATCGCCGGTCGGTGCGGTCTCGGTGGGCAGAAGGGCCTGTTTCCACGCTGTATCACTGAACTAAACTAAAGCAGTGTGTCAGGGCGCAGACAGGCCGGTGCGTGGTCTCACCTTGAGATACTGGATGTCTTTGGAGCAGCTGAGCTCAGGAAGGCCAGCTGCCTGCATCAGTGCAAAGAGGTTAATGAAGAGAGGGCAGTGCCTCCGCAGAATCATGTAGGCCTGTTCACAATGCTTCCGGAATCTTCCCACCGTGCCAAATGAACAGGGAAGGAGAAAGGAAAAGTCCACGTGAATTCCAACCGCGCACAGATACACGACTCGCACTATAGACAATAGGTGCAGGAGGAGGCCATTCGGCCCTTCGAGCCAGCACCGCCATTCAATGTGATCATGGCTGATCATTCTCAATCAGTACCCCGTTCCTGCCTTCTCCCCATACCCCCTGACTCCGCTATCCTTAAGAGCTCTATCCAGCTCTCTCTTGAATGCATTCAGAGAATTGGCCTCCACTGCCTTCTGAGGCAGAGAATTCCACAGATTCACAACTCTCTGACTGAAAAAGTTTTTCCTCATCTCAGTTCTAAATGGCCTACCCCTTATTCTTAAACTGTGGCCCCTTGTTCTGGACTCCCCCAACATTGGGAACATGTTTCCTGCCTCTAACGTGTCCAACCCCTTAATAATCTTATACGTTTCGATAAGATCTCCTCTCATCCTTCTAGATCTCCTCTCACAACGTGCACAACATGTGCACGCAAGCTCAAATCCATCTGTACAGTAAACCCTCTCAATAACAGACGACGGGGGGGGATGGACACCGTTATTGCCGATTGTCCGCCGAAGCTGGCCGGGGTAAAGCAGATGAGCGTGTGGCAGCACTGGGCCTGTACTCGCTGGAGGTGGGAAGGATGAGGGGGGACCTCATTGAAACTTACCGAATGGTGAAAGGCCTGGATAGAGTAGTCCGCTCCCTGCACACTAGGGGGAAACTTACAGCGGCTATTTAACCTACAAACCCGCACGTCCTTGGGATGCGGGAGGAATCCGGAGCACTCGGAGGAAACCCACGAGGTCGCAGGGAGAACGTGCAAACTCCACACAGACAGCACCCGTAGTCAGGATTGTATCTGGTGCGTGTGACCAGAGTGTGACTGGAGGGCGATGGAGTTTAAAGCAGGGAGTTTGCCCACAAATAGATTTAGCCTTTTAAATTGTAGCGAATCCCAACTAGGACTGTGCTGAAAAATGTTTTGGTTCTGTCCGCATTGAAGACTGAAACAGAGACGGCCTCTGTTGGGCAGGTGGGCCAAGGAAGGGCTGATGGAATCTAATGCAGAGAAATGTGAGGTTTCGCATTTTGGGAAGACTAAGATGGGCCAGTGAATGGTGGGGCTCTGGGGAGTGGTGTAGAGCAGAGGGATCTAAGAGTGCAGTTCAATGAAAGTGGTGTCGCAGGTAGATAGGGTAACCATCCTGCAATAGTGACTCCCTCCCTCGACCCCACTCCATTCACCATTCCCCCCACCCCCCCCACCACCTCCAGCCCAACTTGCCCACGCCGCCCAACATGCCCCATCTACACTAGTTCCACCTGCCAGCTTGTTTCAAACAACCAGCCCCCTTTGTGTAAAAAAAGTTACCCCTCAAGTTCCTCTAAAATCTTTCCCTCTTCACCTTAAACCTATGTCCTTTGGTTCTCGATTCCCCATCTCTGGGCAAGAGACTCTATGTGCATTTACCCGATCTATTCCTCTCACAATTTTGTGCACTTCTATATGATCACACCCCCCATCCTCCTGCGCTCCAGGGAATGGAGTCCCAGCCTGGTCAACTGCTCCAGGTAGCTCAGACCCTCGAGTCCTGGCAATATCGTCAGAAATCTTCTCTGCACCCTTTTGTGTAAAACTGAAATGCCCAAAACTAAACACAAGTCTCACAGCATCTCATATAACTGCAACATGACCACCCAACGTTTATTCACGTTGGTTTAGTCATACATCACGGAAACAGGCCCTTCATTCCTACCTGTCCATGCCGACCAAATGCCCCATCTACACCAGTGCCACCTGCCCATGTTTGGCTCAATTCCTTCTAAACCTTTTCTATCCTTTTAAATGCTGTTATAGTACCTGCCTCTGTCAACTCGCTCCTTACACCCACCACCCTCTGTTTGGAAAATGTTGCCCCTATTAAATCATTCCTCATTCACCTTAAACCTATGTCTTCTAGCTCTTGGGTAAAAGACTGTGTGTATTCACCCTATTCCCCACCCCCCGACCGCCCTGTCGATTGCCCTCATGATCTGGTGCACGTTTGTCGTTACTCCGAGTGGAAGCTTGCACCAGTTACCTTTCAAACTTCTCGCTGTTGTTGGTCTTCCCTTGTTGGATCACGTGGACAAAGTCATGGGTTAAAATGAAAGGCACCCGCTCCCTGTTAATGCCAAACTTGCTCTTGAAGTTTCCCAGGAAGTGTCCAAAATCAATGTGGAAGAGCTGTGGGACAGAAGGATGGAAGAGGCATCTTTACAACTGAATACAAAATTCACGGATGCCGAAAGGGCACAAGTTTTAAACAAAGCACAAGGTGCCGGAGGAACTCAGCAGGTCAGGCAGCATCCGTGGAGGGAACTGGACAGGTGACATTTCGGGTCGGGACCCTTCTTCAGACATGCAAAGTAGGATCCCAACCCAAAATGTCACCTGTGCACGACCCTCCGTAGTTACTGCCTGACTTACTGTTCCTCCAGCACTTTGTGTTCTGCTCAAAGTTCCGGCTTCTGCAGTTCCTTGTGTTTCCAAGTTATTCAGCAACTTTCAATGATGCACTTGAAGTGGATTTATTTTTGGGGTCACAACCAAGATAAAATTAACTATCATTTAAGAGACTATCATTTAAGGTACTATCACAACATTTTAGAGACATTTGGACAGGTACCTGGATAGGACAGGTTTACCAAGTTATGTGCGGGCAGGTAGGACCAGTGTAGATGGGGGCGTGTGGGTCAGCATGGCCAAGTGGGGCTGAAGGGCCCGTTTGCACTCTGTATGACTCTACGAGTCTATGGTTAGGGAGTCCAGATTAGATTTCTTGTTCAGTCTGGGCCCCTCTCTATTGAGATGAATAGGAAACGAATATTTTGTCAGCTTGTTGATTGTACAAAATGATGAATATTTGGGGCAAAAGTGGAGGAGCTTTCTTAGTCTGAAGCCGGTCTCTCGCCATCTCCTTCCTAACGGAAACCCAGCAGCCCTGGTTTCAACTGGCCACACGTCACTGCTATCCCAGCCACCCACCCTGCTGATAAGGATGATGGAATATTTACTTACACACCACGGTGAAGTTGGACAGCACAGAAATGGCCATTTGGCCCATCTCATCCATGCCGACCACAATACCTATCTACGCTAATCCTACTTGCCTCAACTCAGAAGCTAGGGCACTGATGTGCTGCAATGCTGAGAACTATAAGAAAATAACTGCAGATGCTGGTACAAATCGATTTATTCACAAAATGTTGGAGTAACTCAGCAGGTCAGGCAGCATCTCGGGAGAGAAGGAATGGGTGACGTTTCGGGTCGAGACCCTTCTTCAGACTGAAGAAGGGTCTCGACCCGAAACGTCACCCATTCCTTCTCTCCCGAGATGCTGCCTGACCTGCTGAATTACTCCAGCATTTTGTGAATAAATCAATGCTGAGAACTATATTCTGCACTCTGTATCTTCCCCTTTGGTCTACCTGAGTTTGACCTGATTGTATTAATTCTAGTATTATCTGCAATAAAAAGGAACTGCAGATGCTGATTTATACCAAAGATAGACACAAAATGCTGGAGTAACTCAGCGGGTCAGGCAGCATCTTTGGAGAGAAGGAATGGGTGATGTTTCCGGTCGGGTCTGAAGAAGGGTCCTGACCCGAAACATCGCCTGTTATGTTCTCCAGAGATGCTGCCTGACCCGCTGAGTTACTGCAGCACTTTGTGTTTGAATGATCTGATTCAATGGGACAGCAAGCAAAGCTAAGATTTTCACTATATCTGGTCACACATGATAATAATAGACCTAAACCTAAACCTTTCCCATCTTAGTGCCCGTCCAAATGCCTTTGAAATGTTGCAATTGTACCTATAAAGTTAAGCCAGTAGATGTGTAGAAAGGAACTGCAGATGCTGGTTTACACCAAAGATAGACACAAAATGCTGGAGTAACTCAGCGGGACAGGCAGCATCCCTGGAGAGAAGGAATGGGTGACGTTTCGGGCCGAGACCCTTCCTCAGAGTTCAGAGTTACCACTAGCGGGAGAGTCTAGAACCAGAGGTCAAAGCCTCAGAATAAAAGGACGTACCTTTAGAATGGAGATGAGGGGGAATTTCTTTCGTGAGAGGGTGGTGAATCTGTGGAATTCATTGCCACAGACGGCTGTGGAGGCCAAGTCAATGAGTTTTTTTAAAGCGGAGATTGACAGGTCCTTGACCAGTACGGGTGTCGGGGGGGTTATGGGGAGAAGGCAGGAGAATGGGGTTGAGGTGGAAAAGCTAGGTCAGCCATGACTGAATGGTGGAGCAGACTCAATGGGCCGAATGGCCTAATTCTGCTCCCATGGTTTAATGACCTCCCTGACTGCAGCCTGCAGCACTGGTGCATTAACCCCGGCAGGGACACGCACTGCCTCCAGGGTTGGCAACCGTGTATTCTCCGCGCCCGCTCCCCCACCTGTCCGTTCTCCTTGATCATGATGTTGTCGCTGTGCCGGTCGCCGATGCCCAACACGTACGTGGCCACACAGTAGCCCGCGCACGACAGCGTGAACTCCTCGATGGCTCGTTCCAGCGCTTCCCTGCAAGAGGCGGCAGAGCACAGCTGGTTAGTACATCGCCGAGATGGGGAGAACGCAGCATTCAGAGTCGTAGAGTCACACAGCATGGACTCAGGCCCCTCGGCCCAACTTGCCCATGCCAACCAATATGTCCCATCTACACTAGTCCCACCCGCCTGTGTTTGGTCCATGTCCCTCTAAACCTGCCCTATCCATGTACCTGTTCGAATGTTTCTTAAACGTTGCAATCATCCCTGCTTCAACTACCTCCTCCGTCTGCTTGTTCCATACACCCACATTCTATGTAAAAAGGTTACCCCTCAGGTTCCCATTCAATCTTTCCCTCTTCACCTTAAACCTGCACGGTGGCGCAGCGGTAGAGTTGCTGCCTTACAGCGAATGCAGCACCTGAGACTCAGGTTCGATCCTGACTACGGGCGCCGTCTGTACGGAGTTTGTACGTTCTCTCCGTGAGTTTTCTCTGAGATCTTTGGTTTCCTCCCACACTCCAAAGACGTACAGGTATGTAGGTTAATTGACTGGGTAAAATGTAAAAATTGTCCCTAGTGTGTATAGGATAGTGTTAATGTGCGGGGATCGCTGGGCGGCACGGACTCGGTGGGCCGAAGGGCCTGTTTCCGCGCTGTATCTCTAAATCTAAATCTACATCCTCTGGTCTTCATTCCCCTCCTCTGGGCTAAAGACTTTATCCAACCCATTCCTCTCATGATCTTGTACACCTCTATAAGATCACCCCTCAGCCCCTTGCACTGAAAGGAATAGAGTCCTAGCCTGCTCAACCTCACCCTACAGCTCAGGCCTTCAAGTCCTGGCAACATCCTCGTGAGTCTTCTCTGCACTGTGTCCAGCTGTGCCCTGGCCAACTTTAGCTGGGGACTTCGTGGCGGCAGAGGCCACTAAAAGCTCTCACTCTGCCACCCAGCCTCCTCCATCCAGATACAGCACAGTGGGCAGATACAGCACGGGCCCACAGTGGGCAGGTACAGCACAAAGTCACAGTGGGCAGGTACAGGACAGGCCCACAATGGTCAGATGCAGCATGGGCACACAGTGGGCAGATACAGCACGGGCCCACAGTGGGCAGATACAGCACAGTGGGCAGATACAGCACGGGCCCACAGTGGGCAGATACAGCACGGGCCCACAATGGGCAGATACAGCACGGGCCCACAATGGGCAGATACAGCACGGGCCCACAATGGGCAGATACAGCGCGGGAACACAGTGGGCAGATACAGGACGGAGCCACAGTGGGCAGATACAGCACAAAGTCACAGTGGGCAGGTACAGCACGGGCCCACAGCGGGCAGGTACAGCACAAAGTCACAGTGGGCAGATACAGCACGGGCCCACAATGGGCAGATACAGCACGGGCCCACAGTGGGCAGATACAGCACGGGCCCACAATGGGCAGATACAGCACGGGCCCACAGTGGGCAGATACAGCGCGGGAACACAGTGGGCAGATACAGGACGGAGCCACAGTGGGCAGATACAGCACAAAGTCACAGTGGGCAGGTACAGCACAAAGACACAGTGGGCAGGTACAGCACGGGCCCACAGCGGGCAGGTACAGCACAAAGTCACAATGGGCAGGTACAGCACAGTGGGCAGATACAGCACGGGCCCACAGCGGGCAGATACAGCATGGGCCCACAGCGGGCAGATACAGCATGGGCCCACAGTGGGCAGATACAGCACGGGCCCACAGCGGGCAGATACAGCACGGGCCCACAGTGGGCAGATACAGGACGGAGCCAGCTGCCCACGTCACCCTGACTCTCACCTCTCTACACAACGGAGGGAAATGTCAGCCAAATGTCACGGCACTTTAGACTGGAGACATTCAGCACAGAATCAGGCCTGTCCTTCGACCCACCGAGTCTGCTTTGACCAGCGATCAACCTGTGCACTAACACTATCCTGCACACTAGGGACAACTTACAATTTTTACCAAAGCCAATTTACCTACAAACCCGCACATATCTGGAGTGTGGGAGGAAAGGGGAGCATCAAGAGAAAATCCAGACGGTCGCAAGGAGAACGTGCAAACTCCGCACAGACAGCACCCCTAGTGAGGATGGAACCTGGGTCTCTGGCGCTGTAAGGCAGCAACTCTACCGCTGCACCACCGTGCCGTTGCAGACTGCAGGGGTAATAATCCCCAGCACGTCAGACAGAGCATGCTCCCGACACTGACTGCCGCAAGAACAATGTCTGTTTAATCTAATGTCATAAAACCATGGGGATCAAAACATTTCAAGCATTCTAACCATTCCAAACATCCAAACAAGCCAAGTGTTGTTCCAATCACATGTTTAAATTCAGCAACACTTTTTGTGCTTCCCTCCGCAAAGATAGAGGGAAGGCAGATGAACAGAAAGATGAACGGAGCAAAATACAGAGAGATCCTTGATGGAAAACCTGCTGCAGAGCGTTCTGGGCCTCAGACTGGGGCGGAGGTTCACCTTCCAATAGTACAATGACCCTAAGCACACAGCCAAGACAATGTAGGAGTGGCTTCTTGACTGTCGGCAGGAATTGCTGCCTCACTGCTCCAGAGACCCAGGTTGAATCCTGACTACGGGCGCCGTCTGTACGCAGTTTGTACGTTCTCCCCGTGACCGAGGGGGGTTTCCTCCCACATTCCAAAGACGTGCAGGTTTGTTGGTTAATTGCCTACTGTAAATTGTTCCTAATATGTAGGATAGGCTGAGTGTACAGGTCGGCACAGACTTGGTGGGCCAAAGGGTTCGTTTGTTTCCCCGCTGTATCGCTAAGCCAAACCGAGGCAGGGCTGTCAAAGGGGGAACCATCAGCGGCTGAGGGCTGGGGAAAGCAGGGGCATGGGATTACAGGGCTTCTCTCTGTTAGAGGGAACAGCATGGGATTACAGGGCTTCTCTCTGTTAATGGGCCAGCATGGTTTTGATGGGCTGAAAGGTATCCTCTGCTGCACCAGTTCTGTGATCCCAGAAACTCAAAGAAATGATGGGCAGACTTGTTGCCAAGATTGTCACCAGAGTCTGTCGAGTTGGTGAACATTTTGCTTGTGTCAGCGACATCTTTTGTGACATTGTAATGGTTCACGGTGGCGCAGCTGGGTCGAGCTGCTGCCTCACAGCGCCAGAGACCCGGGTTCGATCCTGACCACGGGTGCTGTCTGTGTGGAGTTTGCACGTTCTCCCCGTGACCCCCTGCGTATCCTCCATGTGCTCCAGTTTCCTCCCACACCCCAAAGACGTGCGTGTTTAAAGGTTAATTGACCTCTGTAAAATCGCCCCTAATGCGGGGGAGAGAATGAGTGTGAGGGAGTGGATGAGAAAGTGGAATAACCTCGGACTAGTGGGAGCGGGAGCTTGATGGTTGGCGTGGACCTGGTGGGGTGACGAGCCTGTCTCCGTGCTGCATCTTTCAATCAATTAGTCACAATGGCTGAATGAAGATGCAGAGTCCTGGAGTAGCTCACCGTTAAGTTACTCCAGCACACTGTGTCTTCTTTTGTACACAAGCACCTGCAGTTCCTTGTTTCTATATTATGACTGGAGGTACAGTGTCAATGGATGACCCAACCTGAGCCATCCTGCTGACGAAAAGAGGGGGGAGGGAGGAGGGAAGGTGGAGGAATGGCAGCTGGGAACCCACAGCTAGTCACTCACTATCTGCATTAGATAGAAATTGTCAGCTACCACCCGATGTCAATCTTCCTTGCTCCTTTAGATACTGACTGATGCTTATCATTGTCATTGGGTGGCACAGCATGGTAACAGGCCCTTCGGCCCACTGAGTCTATGCTATCCATCAACCACTTGTTTACCCTAATCCCAGTTGAATTCCATTTTTAACACTGTGGACGGCTCGATTGTAATCATGCATAGACTTTCTGCTGACTGGATAGCATGCAACACAAAAGCTTTTGACTGTACCTCAGTACAGGGAGGCACAGTGGTGCAGCAATAGAGCTGCTGCCTCACAGCTCCAGAGACCGGGGTTCGATCCTGACCAAGGGCGCTGTCTGTATGGAGTTTGTACGTTCTCCCTGTGACCATGTGGGTTTTACCCCGGGTACTCCGGTTTCCTCCCACACTCCAAGGATGTGCAGGTTTGCAGGTGAATTAGCTTTGGTAAAATTGTAAATCGTCCCTAGTATGTCGGATAGGTTGGTGTGTGGGATGAACTGACCTGGTCGGCTCAGACTAGTTGGGCCGAAGGGCCTGTTTCCGTGCTGTATGTCTAAACTAAGCTAAACTAAACTACTTGTCAAATCATTTCTGCCATTTGCTGTTCACAGGCCAAAGTAAAACGCGTCCATACCCTGGGTTCTTTGACTTCAGCCAGTTCAGTAGAGCATCTTTGTTGAAAGCCGCTGTGGCAGCCATGTTGCTTTTGTTCAGCTGGATATTGGCGATAGTCTCCGAGTGCGGAACCACCTCGATCACTCCCGTCTTATCCCCCGTCGACAGGCAGCCGTAAGGAATCATCCTGCAGGAAGGGGAAAGAATTGAGGCAACGTGAGCATCTTCAGTAAGTCTGTTTCTTGTAACCAAAGAAAATACCATTGGAGACCCAAGAGACAGCAGGTGCTGGAGGAACTGAGCAAAAAAAAGCAAAGTGCTGGAGGAACTCTGTGGGTCAGGTGGCATCTGTGGAGAGAAATGCACAGTCTGAAGAAGGGAGCCAAGCTGAAAGGTTGTCTGTCCACAAAATGCTGGAGTAACTCAGCAGGTCAGGCAGCATCTCGGGAGAGAAGGAATGGGTGACGTTTCGGGTCGAGACCCTTCTTCCATCTAGTTTAGTTTAGAGATACAGCTTAGAAATAGGCCCTACGGCCCACCGGGTCCACACTGACTAGTGATCCCCACACACTAACACTATCCTACACACACTAGGGACAATTTACAATTTTTACCAAAGCCAATTAACCTACAAACCTGTATGTCTTTGGGATGTGGGAGGAAATCAGAGCACCCGGAGAAAACCCACGCAGGTCGCAGGGAGAACGTACGCTCTGTACAGACAGCACCCGTGGTCAGGATCGAACCTGGTCTCTGGCGCTGCGAGGCAGCGACTCTACCGCTGTGCCACCGTGCCACCGTGCCACCGTGCCGAGCCTATTCCAATCATTTAAATCTGGCCTTGTAACATGGACCCGTTACTGCAGCCAGGATCAAAAACACTTTACCAGGCTGCTCCACACATTTGAAAGTAAAACTTGTGCAAAGTCTCCCAATGCATTGGAGTCTTTAAAAATGAAAAGACTAAAGTCCCTGAAGACAGCAGGTAAAATACATCAAAGTAGACCCATGTAAACCAAAGTAAACCATGTCGACCAAAGTAAACCCAAAGTAAACTAAAAAGGTTTATGAGGGTGGGGGGGTGTGAAGGGCTGGAGGCGAGAAAAGGCAAGCACCAATTTGGTCCGTCCACCAATAACCCCGAACATCATTGTCCATTATACATCAACGTTTGGCATTTGCAGGTTAATAACCGACACATTTTCAGATTTTGCAATTATGGGGTTTAAAGAGGAGTTTTCAATATCCTACGTGTTAGGTTGGTAAGGTTGTGTTGGGAATTGTTTCTCAATATTATAAATTCTCTGGTGGCTTTGTTACACCCACAATATTACCTCATCTTCGAGGAAGTTCTGCTTCATCTGCCAGCAAGTTTATTCATAGAACAAAGGCCGGCCAAAGCTTTCTGCAGAAGCAAGGAACTGCAGATGCTCTGGTTTGCGGAAAAAAAAAGAAAAGTGCTGGAGTAACTCAGCGGGTCAGGCAGCATCTCTGGAGAACACGGATAGGTGACGCTTCGGGTTGGGATCTTTCTTTAATTTAGTTTAGAGATAGTTTAGAGAGTACAGCTGGGAAACAGACCCTTCGGCCCACCGAGTAGGTGCCGACCAGCAATCCCCGTATACTAGCACTATCCTAATGATACTAACTAGTGTTAGCTAGCACTATCCTACACTCTAATGATGATTTACAATCTTTACCTCAGAGCCTGCACGTCTTTGGAGTGTGGGAGGAAACCGGAGTACCCAGAGAAAACCCACCCAGTCACGGAGAGAACGTACAAACTGCGTACAGTGCCTGGATTGTACCCGGGTCTCTGGCGCTGTAAGGCAGCAACTCTACCGATGCGCTACCATGCTGCCCCTTCTGTAAATGAGTGTGAAGAAGAGTCCCGACTAGAGACGTCACCAATCCGCGTTCTCCACAGATGCTGCCTGACCCGCTGAGTTACTCCAGGTGTCAAAGCTTTCTGCATCCGCTCAGCGTGCAGTTCATGGTCTCACCAGCAGGAGGTGGTGCCGAGCACTGTTTCTGGGGAAGGGGAGGCATGTGAGAGAATATTCTGCATGTTCATTTCTAAAATGAAATGGGCTTACAGACCACTGACGCACATAGGAATGTGATGTTAGGGGGGGCTAAAAGTTTCAATAGGAATGCAACTCGACACAAATCAAAATGTAATGTGGAATTCCGTCAGTGGTTTACAGTGACGTTGAGATAAATGTGTCTCTTGAGAGCGTGTCTGGGCCAAGATCCATCGCTGCAGAGAAAGCTGCTCGGTTTAATTTCCGAGATGGGGGACATTAAATCATTAAGATTCATTGTGCAAGCACTGATATCACAGTCATTTCCAGCAGCAACCATTACCGGCACATTCCCGCACTCCCTCCCTCTGTTAGTGAGGTCACAACCTCACCACAAAGAGCCAGACAATTCCACGAAGCTGCAATGTGACTCTGTGCAGCTTTCTGAAACATAGAGGCTGCCCGGAGGATCACATAGAGAGAGGCTGCCTGGGTCGCGACTCTTCTTCAGACAGATTGTAGTTGGGGGGGAGAACGCTGGGAGGTGGGAGTGGGGCAGAGCCTGGCAAACGATCGGTGGATACGAGATGGACGAAAGCTGGAGATGAAAGGGGACTAAAGGCGGCGCAGCGGTAGAGTTGCTGCCTCACGGCACCAGAGACCCCGGGCTCCACCCTGACTACGGGTGCTGTCTGTACGGAGTTTGTACGTTCTACCTGTGACCACATGCATTTTTCTCCAGGTTCTCCAGTTTCCTCCCACACTCCTAAGACGTGCGGGTTTGTAGGTTAATTGGCTTTGGTAAGTTGTACAAATTGCACCTAGTGTGTAGGATAGTGCCAGTGTGTGGGGTGATTGCTAGTTGGCACAGACCCGAAGGGACTGTTTCCGTGTTGTATCTCTAAAGTGTAAAGTAGAGAGACAAAAGGGGGAGGTGTGAAATGTAAAGGGGGAGGCGTGATACCAACCCATCCACCAATCCAAAAATACCCCCTCACCTGTATCCACCTATCACTCGTGTAGGAAAAAACTGCAGATGCTGGTTTAAATCAAAGGTAGACACAAAATGGTGGAGTAACTCAGCGGGTCAGGCAGCAATTCGGGAGAGAAGGAATGGGTGACGTTTCGGGTCGAGACCCTTCTTCAGACCTTCTCTCCAGAGATGCTGCCTGACCCGCTGAGTTACTCCAGCATTTTGTGTCTACCATCTAAAATCAGTACCCCGTTCCTGCTTTCTCCCCACATCCCCTTGATTCCGTTAGCCCGAAGAGCTAAATCTCACTCTCTCTTGAAGACAAGAGAGACCCTTCTTCGGACTGATGTCAGGGGAGGGGGGCGGGACCAGAGGTTGCCCTTCTCCAGAGATGCTGCCTGGTCTGCTGAGTTACTCCAGAACTTTGTGTTCTGCACGAGATTCCAGAGTTTGCAGTTCCTTGTCTCTATATAAATGCTGCGCTCACTATCTAAGCTTTCCTCTCTCCCCCCCCTCTCTCCTACACGAGATTTATGCCTAGGAAAGGTTTGGAGGGAAATGGGCCAACTGCAGGCAGGTGCAAAGATACCGGAGGAGCAAGATGAACCACTCTGTTGAAATCGCCTATACAGAAGTGTAGTACGCAAAGGAGCGTAACGTCCGCCATTTTAGTAAGCAAAACCCGCCGTTCACTCTGCCTCTCGCAGTGTAAACAGTGTTTTGGGGGAACAGTGTGTGTGATGATACCATTAAAATGCAGAATATATCTCATCTATCAATTCACAGATTTTTGTTATTTTTCTTTAAAAATGTTTCTGCAAGTTTCTGCCTACTAAAATGGCGCCGTGACATACTACGGTTTTTAGGGTCGAGTGTTCTATCTTGCTCTGCTCTGTTATCTTTGGGCAGGTGGGACGAGTGTAGGTGGGGCATCTTGGTCGGTGTGGGCAAGTTGGGCTGGTGGGCCTGTTTCCATGCTGTGCGACACAGTGCCTGTATTTCTGCATGCACAAAAAAAATCGCAATGCTATTCTCCTCCACATTCCAAATTTAGCTTCTTTTCGTAGATGAATTCAGTTTGTAGAGAGTTAAATAAATTATCAGCAGTTCTTTATTACCGGTAGTCCAGACCCTGTTTCTTCCACAGAACATCCATCAGCTGAATCATCTGTATTGTCAACATGTCCTGACGAAGATCTGTGGAAAGCAGAGAAAAACATAAAGTAAGCTGTTCCTACACAGGCAGAGGAGGCCGCTTATACATTCGAGATATTAAAACCAGAAAATGCTGATAATACGCAGCTGGTCAGGCAACCTCTGGGGAGGGAGAAACAGAGTCGATGTTTCAGTTCTGAGACTCTTCATCTATTGAAGGATTTCCGACCCAAATTGTTGACTTAATTTCACTTTTCACAGAGGTACAAGAGAATGTATATTATTAGACTTCAGAGATACAGCGTGGAAACAGGCCCTTGGACCCACCGAGTCCGCACCGACCGGCGGTCATTCCGTACACTAGCACTATCCTACACACCAGGGACAACTTACAATTTCTAGAAGCCAATTAACCTATACACCTATAACCCTTGACACCTGTACTAATCAAGAATCTGTCAATCTCCGCCTTAAAAATAGCCAATGACGGTCTCCACAGCCGGCTGTGACAATGAATTCCACATATTCACCGCCCAAGAGAAATTCTTCCTCATCTCCAATCTAAAAATATGTCCTTTTATTCTAGTGTTATCAGAATATTCCCTGTCACCAAAACATAACTATATACTAAAACTCTCGTTTGTTATTTTGTTTGTGACTGAACTTCAGCCAAAACGGTACACGATAGTGCGACAATTTTAGGCCCACCTTAATAGCGCGACAATTTTAGGCCCACCTTACTCACCATTGTCACTTTGGTGATAATGCAAGTAGTTTTATTGAAATCGGTCTTATATTTTTAAAGTTATTCACATTTTAAAGTTTAAAAGGAGGGGAGGGGGGGAGGGGAGGAGGGAGGAGGGAGAGAAGGGGGGAGTGGGGGAGAAGGGCGAGGTGAGGGGGGGGTTGAGGAGAGAGGGGAATGGGGGAGGACAGGGTGCTGAACCAATGCAGGAGAGGGTTGGGCCCAACAGGTCCACTTGGTCTAGTAGACACTAAAACATGCAAAGTAAAATGAGGATTTTCATACCATCTCCATTCTTGAAAATGATACCAATGGGATTTCCATCTTGATTCTTGTGAACAATCCACAGAGGCTTCATCTTGGAGTCCATAAACTTGCATTTATCCACCCTGCAAAGACAATATGTGAGGTGTATCAGTGCCTGGTTCGCTTCAGTAATGTGCCCTAGGTAGGCGGTTCGATCCTGACTACGGGTCCTGTCTGTACAGAGTTTGTACGTTCTCCCCATGACTGCGTGGGCTTTCTCCAGGTGCTCCTGTTTTCTCCCACACTCCGAAGACAGACACATTGGTGGGTTGATTGGCTTCGGTAAAAGTTATAAACTGTCCCTATTATGTGTAGGATAGAACTAGAGTAGGGGTATCACTGATCGGCGCGGACTCAGTGGGCTGAAGGGCCCCTAAACTAAACTAAATTAAATACACACGGAACGATTTACAATTTACGGAGGTCCAGGTCTCTGGCGCTGTAAGGCAGCAACTCTACCACTGTGTCCCCTGGATATTGAATGACTGGTTATTATTTTCTGATGGCACCTGTTGATGCTCAGCTCCCCGCGCCAACATCCACCATCACCCAAAGCAGGGAGTGTAGAGGCAGTGGTTGTGCCTCGGGTGTGGAAAGACATTTGACTTAGACTTTAGAGAAAGCGCAGAAACCGGTCCTTCGGCCCACCGAGTCCGTGCCGACCGGCGATCACCCCGTACACTAACACTACCCTACACGCTTGGGACCATTTACACTTTTACCCAAAACCAATTAACCGACAAACCTGTACTACTTTGGAGTGGGGGAGGAAACGGAGAAAACCCACGCGATCACAGGGAGAACATGCAAACTCCGTACAGACAGCACCCGTAGTCAGGATCGAACCCGGGTCTCTGGCGCGGTAAGGCAGCAACTCTGCCGCTGCGCCACCGGGCCACCCTTGGATTTGCTCTTGAAGTCCCTCTGGAGTACAGACGGTGGCTGTTACAACAGATTCTTTTCTTCTAGGTAACATGCCCAAGTTTGGCTTTGGGCTGTTGAACCCGGTCCAATCGCTGAATGTGGGCATGGGTGTGTGCTTTAAAGAGGAGCTGTGAGCAGTGCTGATGCATTGTGACTAGAGGGCATTAACATGATGGCACAATAGATGTGGAGACAGGCATACGCTGAGTGCCTTCCCTGGGAATATTTTTTAAGGCATCGCTTGTGTTACAGGGAGGGGCGGTGAAGGAGGGTTGCCTTCCTAGAAAATGTCCCCCATCGCGATTTTCCACAGTCCATCTCATCTGACGTTGTGTCAGGAAACGCGAGTGGAAAAAATATATACTTCACATTTATTCATTTACGTTCCCCCCTCCCCACCCCCCCCCATGAGTTCTCGAAGATCAAATTTTATTCTAGTTTCTCAAATTTTGGAATAGTGATTTATGAATCGTGTTAGGGCAAGTTTCTAAGAAGCCGGAGAGAGTGGATTCATCACCTGTCTTCACAACAGAAGCACAACTAACTGCTGTGGGAATGAACAACACGGTCTGTCAGAAGCTGGGACATTCAACGGAGCGCCAGAGTTTCTTTACATTCGACCCCCACAGTAACATCTCCTCCCTTTATAGTCAACGCACCAGAGTTCCATGAGGAAGTTGCTGGGACTCAGAGGAGAGTAGAAGTGAGAGAGAGACTCCATGCAGGTCTCCTGCTTCATGTACATGTGCAAGGCTTCCTTCGTTTTCACTTTGGTCGTCTTCTGGGAGCTGGACTTTACAAAGTCGTTCAGGGCCTTCATTTTCTTTAACGCTTCACACTGCAAGAAAACGGCGTCAGTGAAGATGTGAATTCATGTCATGCCTCTAGTACTGAACTGCAAGAGCATCCTTAATGTTCAGCACACACACTCACACACACTCTTACATTCACACTTACAGACACAGACACACACACGCACACACAGACACACATGCACACGCACACACATTCACAGACACAGACGCACACGCATACACACAGACCCACACAGACATGCACACACACACGCACATACACACAGACACACACACGCAGACACATACACACAGACACACACATGCACACACACAGACACACACACACAGATATACACAGACACACAGACAGACACACGCACACACACACACACGCACACACACACGCACACAGACAGACAGACACACAGACAGACACACACACACACTTGTAAAGTTGAGGCTCAGGTCTCAGGCACTCTGTGATCAAGGCACCCCAGTAATTTGCTGAATGTTGAGCTCGTTGGTGCCAAAGTGCGTGGGCTCAAGTGGGAGAGCCGACACACATTCCACTTCTTCCACAGATGCTCGCTGACCTGCTGAGATTTTCCACCCTTTTCTGTTTTTATTTCAGATATCCAGCATCCACACAGTTTTTGTGTGTCTCAAACATCACGCCGCAGCGACTCTGAGCTTCCAGTTACCTGTCATTCCCCATCCAACTCCCAATCTTTCCCCCACTCCCCCACCATTTCCTTCCACCTGTATCCCTACCTCTGGTTATCCACGGCACTCCTTGTCTCTCTGTATCCGACCCCCCTTTGTCTCCTTTACCTTTCTAGCCTGCACCCACCCATCTGCCAATCAAACTCCTCTCACCTGTATCCACCTATCACTTGTCAGACTTTGCCCCCACCTCCCTTCCAGCTTCCTTCCTCCAACTGCAATCAGTCAGAAGAAGGGTCCCGACCCAAAACATTGTCGGTCCATTCCTTCCACAGATGCTGCCTGACCCGCTGAGTTTCCCCCAGCACTTTGTGTTTTGCTCAAGGTTCCAGCATCTACAGTTCACAAGTTCATAAGTCATAGGAGCAGAATTAGACCATTTGGCCCATCGAGTCTACTCAACTCACCATCGAGTCTACTACGCCATTTTGCCCATCGCCATTCAATCGTGGCTGATCTATCTTTCCCTCTCAAAGGTAGACACAAAATGTTGGAGTAACTCAGCGGGTCAGGCAGCATCTCAGGAGAGAAGGAATGGGTGACGTTTCGGGACCCGAAACGTCACCCATTCCTTCTCTCCTGAGATGCTGCCTGACCCGCTGAGTTACTCCAGCATTTTGTGTCTACCTTCGATTTGAACCAGCATCTGCAGTTACCTTCCTACATATCTTTCCCTCTCAACCACATTCCCCTGCCTTCTCCCCATAACCTCTTACACCCTTACTAATCAAGAATCTATCAACGTCCCCTTTAAAAATACCCAAATGACTTGGCTTCCACAGCCACTTGTGGCAACGGATTCGATAGATGCACCACCTTCTGACGAAAGAAATTCCTCCTCATCTCCTTTCTGAAGGTACATCCTTATATTCTGAGGCTGTGCCCTCTGGTCCCAGACTCTCCCACTAGTGGGAACATCCACTCCGCCTCCAGGCCTTTCGCGATTGGGTAAGTTTCAATGAGATTCCCCCCTCGTCCTTCTAAACGCCAACGTGTACAGGCCCGGTGACGTCAAACACTATCATATTCTGACCAACAAACAAAGAGCTGGAGGAACTCAGCGTGTCACGTAGCATCTGTGGAGGCAAGTGTACAAGCAACGTTTTGGGGTTGAGGCTGAAGCCGTGTCCTCTGGTCCTGGACTCTCCCTGGACCTAGTCCAAGACTAGTGGAAACATCCCCCTCCGTATCCACTCTATCCAGGCCTTTCACTAGTCGGTAAGTTTCAATGAGGTCCCCCCTCATCCTTCTCTAAGCGTTGTGGCGTTCAATATTGGATTCTCCAACAAAGATTACTCACCCCTTCTTTCCACTTGAACGAGAACTAGTCATTTTGGCTCCATTCCCTTTTTCCTTTGCTTTTTGGTATTGGCCGATTGTACAACACGAGCAACCATGACACAAACAAAGAAGCTACCTCATCTTCCCTGTTAGTTGTTTCAATATTCAGACAATATTCAGTCATGTTAATTTAAGACAAAGGTGCACTGGGTTATCTTGCGATCGATCGTGTTGAACCACCCTCCCAACAACTAGATCCGTCCTGAGCTGCTATCTCCCTCATTGGAGACCCTTGGGCTATCTTTGGTCACACTTCAGTGGACTTTATCTTGCACTAAACATTATTCCCATTATTCCCTTTATCATGTACACTGTACACTGTGGTTGGCTTGATTGTAAGCATGTATTGTCTTTCCGCTGACTTAGCAATCTGAATTTAGAAGGATGAGGGGAGATCTTATCGAAACGCATAAGATTATTAAGGGGTTGGACACGTTAGAGGCAGGAAACATGTTCCCAATGTTGGGGGAGTCCAGAACAAGGGGCCACAGTTTAAGAATAAGGGTAGGCCATTTAGAACTGAGATGAGGAAAAACGTTTTTCAGTCAGAGAGTTGTGAATCTGTGGAATTCTCTGCCTCAGAAGGCAGTGGAGGCCAATTCTCTGAATGCATTCAAGAGAGAGCTAGATAGAGCTCTTAAGGATAGCGGAGTCAGGGGGTATGGGGAGAAGGCAGGAACGGGGTACTGATTGAGAATGATCAGCCATGATCACATTGAATGGCGGTGCTGGCTCGAAGGGCCAAATGGCTTCCTCCTGCACCTATTGTCTATAGCAAGCAACAAAGGCTTTTCACTGTACTGCGGTTCACGTGACAACAAACTAACCTCAACTCAACTAAACTCAATTAACCTGTTAATTTTTCTAAAGTGAGGTTTGCTGTTTTCCTAGCTTAGTTCGCTAGATTAGTCTAGTTAAGTTTAGAGATACAGCGCAGAAACAGGCCCTTCAGCCCACCAAGTCCGTGCCGACCGGCCGTCCCGGCACACCAACACTATCCTACACACGCACTAAAGACAATTTACATTTCTACCAAGTCAATTAGCCGACAAATCTGTAGGTCTTTGGAGTGTGGGAGGAAACCGGAGCTTCCCAGAGAAAACCCACGCAGGTCATGGGGAGGATGTACAAACTCCGCACAGACAACACCTGACATAGTCAGGATCGAACCCGGGTCTCTGGCGATGTAAGGCACAGAAAGGCAGCAACTCTACCGCGGCTTAATGAGGGAACTCATGTGGAAGCCCAATGTGTTAGGTGTTACGGACAATTGGTTTGGTGAGCCACACACACTGTGGCTCACTCTCTGGAGCTCACTCTCTGATGGTTCTTGCCTAAAAGGCCAGTCCTGGTAATGGCGGCACCCACCTGCTTCAACAGGGACTTCATGTGGTAGTTGGTTCCGCGGCAGTAAGCCTCCAGGATTAATCCAAACCGCAGTGACACAGCAGGGAGGTGGACCTCTGACCTGAAGCACATACAAAACACGATTCACCTTCAGAACAACCAACCACAGAAACACTGCGACTCCGAGATAACGGGCCCTAGATTAGTTTGGTTTAGCGTCCCAGCATGGAAACAAGCCCTCTGGCCCACTGGGCCCACGACGACCAACGATCACCCATTCACACTAGTCCGATATTATCTCACTTTTGCATCCACTCCCAACACACACAAGCATATGGAAGAAGCTGCCGGAGGAGGTAGTTGAGGCAGGCACAATCACAACGATTGGAAACATCTGGACAGGTACACGGATATGACAGGTTGAGAGGGATATGGGCCAAACGCAGGCAGGTGGGCTGAGTGTATGTTGGTCGGCATGGGTAGCTTGGACTACCACGCTGTGTGACACTGTGACTCTCTATGACACGACACACTAGGGAGCAACTCACAGAGAGGCAATTAACTTACAAACCTGCACGTCTTCAGGACGCGAGAGGAAAACACAGCACCTAGTGGAAACCCGGGTCTCTGGCACTGTGAGACGGCAGCTCTACCACCTGCACCATTCTACTGCTCTCTCTGCTCTCTGGGGAGGCTGATTTCCCCGGATCTCTTCCACAAGGTGCAAGACAAGTGAGCAAGTCAACAGTTCGATTATCACTCCGTCTGGATCTGCAACTCCAAAATCCTAGCAGGGCCCAAGAGAAAGTAGCCCCATGGGCTGGCACTCCATCCGCCAGCCCACGCACTCAGTGCTGTCCCCTGGTGGTGAGACCGCCGCAACACTCCGAGGCATCTTCGCCAGAGTTCTCAATGCTTCCTTCCAAGGGCAAAGTCAGCAGGAACCAAATTCCAGATTCCCCGATCAGGAAATACTGTATATCACGGATACATTGTCCAAACCCCGCCCCGGTGTGGTAGCACAACACACTACACTTCCCAAGTTGGCTCAGTAGCAATTCTTGAAGGGTATTAGCAAGTCAGGAGTACTGTGTGCAGTTTTGGTGTCCATATTCTTGCTATTGAGGGCGTGCAGCGTAGGTTTACTAGGTTAATTCCCGGAATGGCGGGACTGTCATATGTTGAAAGACTGGAGCGACTAGGCTTGTATACACTGGAATTTAGAAGGATGAGAGGAGATCTTATCGAAACGTATAAGATTATTAAGGGGTTGGACACGTTAGAGGCAGGAAACATGTTCCCAATGTTGGGGGAGTCCAGAACAAGGGGCCACAGTTTAAGAATAAGGGGTCGGCCATTTAGAACTGAGATGAGGAAAAACATTTTCAGTCAGAGAGTTGTGAATCTGTGGAATTCTCTGCCTCAGAAGGCAGTGGAGGCCAATTCTCTGAATGCATTCAAGAGAGAGCTAGATAGAGCTCTTAAGGATAGCGGAGTCAGGGGGTATGGGGAGAAGGCAGGAATGGGGTACTGATTGAGAATGATCAGCCATGATCACATTGAATGGCGGTGCTGGCTCGAAGGGCCAAATGGCCTCCTCCTGCACCTATTGTCTATTGTTTCATTGTCGCACAGGCCCACCACTGATTTTCCTGGAACTGATACTACAGCGCCTCCTTCAATCCGGACAAAATTATGAGAGCACACTTGAAATTTCCCGCTTTCCCCCCTCCCCCTCTGCGGAAGTCCGGCTGAAGACGTGGCTCCTAGGCCGGGTGAGGCGGCCGATCTCAACCTCATCGGGACTTCCGCGGCCGATCGGCGGGTGGAATTTGCCGCCTGCGGCTGGGGGGGGGGGTCTGGAACTCTGGCCCGGCTGGAGCCGGCAGATCTGTTCCCACGGCCGACTGTGAGAGCCAGCATCTCGGCCCGTCGGCGGTCTACATGGACCGTTCTGGCAGTGTTGGACTACCTCTCGGTGGGCCGTGACCTCTGTTGGTCCGGCAAAAAGAATAATCCGGAAAGGCTCTGGAACAAAGGGTGCCGGAAAGAATGGTGGTCGACCTGTATGTGCCGACAACGGAACAAATGAAATTCATGCTTGTCGCAACATAACATGTCTGTAAACACGGTACTCATGGGTAATATATAATAAACATATAAATAAAAGTAAAGAAAACTCAATTGTTGCTGCTCTCCCCTCCCCTACTTCCAACAGCAAAGAACACTGACAGGTTCAAATGGACATTAATGTTCTCCCATCATCAGGGTTTCAGGATTGGGGCGCAGCGGTAGAGTTGCTGCCTCACAGCGCCAGAGACCTGCGTTCGATCCTGACTACGGGTGCTGTCTGTGTGGAATTTGAACCTTTTCCCCCTGACCGCGTGGGTTTTCTCCGGGAGCTCCGGTTTCCTCCCACACTCCAAAGACGCACAGATTTGTCGGTTAATTGGATTCCGTAAAATTGTAAATTATCGTGAGGGTGTAATACAGTGCTGGCGTACGGGATGATTGCCGGCCGGTGCCGACTCAGTGGGCCGAAGGGCCTGCTTCCCCACTGTATCTTCAAAGCCTAAAGTCTATACATGAAGAATCGACAATGAAGCTTTACCTGAGGTGCCAGAACAAGAAGTGTCCAATTTTTTTGTTGGTCAAGGCCCTCTCCAACAAGAACTTAGTTAGGTCAGCATCCAAGTAGGGTTCGTACTTCAAAACTTGAACCAGTTGCAGGAGATACTGGAAGAATTCTTCATCACTGGACAACAAGAGGGGAAAAAGGAAAACAAGTGTGTGAACATCTTGCACAGAATGGTTTATTCACAAAACGCTGGAGTAACTCAGCAGGTCAGGCAGCATCTCGGGAGAGAAGGAATGGGTGACGTTTCGGGTCGAGACCCTTCTTCAGACCCATCAGTCCAGCATTTTGTGAATAAATCGATTTGTACCAGCATCTGCAGTTATTTTCTTATACTTCTTGCACAGAATGGTGGTGGGTGCCTGGAATATGCAGCTGGGGAAGGTGAGGGAGACGGATACGATAGTGCCTTCAAGAGACTTTTGGATGGGCACATGGACATGCAGGGAATGGAGGGATATGGATCACGTGCAGGTAGATAAGGGCTTGGCCTTGGCATCATGGTCAGCACCGATATTGTGGGCCGAAGGGCCTGTTCCTATGCTGCACTGTCCTAATTGTTCACCCAATTATAAATATTAAACCTAAAACGTCTGGAGCCCAACCATAAATCCACGAAAGGAAATGGAGGTGGCAGGGTGGCGCAGTGATAGAAATGCTGCCTTGTCGCGCGGGAGTGCCAGGTTCGATCCTGACTACGGGTGTTGCCTGTACGGAGTTTGTACGTTCTCCCCTTGACAGTGTGGGTTTCCTCCGGGTGCTACAGTTTCCTCCCACACTCCAAAAGATGTACAGGTCTGTAGGTTAATTGGCTTCTGTAAATTTTCCCTAGTGCGTGGGATAGAGCTAGTGTGAATAGGTGATCATTGGTCGACAGGGCAGTTGAGCCAGGTATTATCGCAATGTTTAGATGTTAATGGATAGGACAGGCTTAGAGGTATATGGGCCAAACGCAGGCAGGTGGGACTAGTGTACCGGGACATGTTGGCAGGTGTGGGCAAGTGGGCTGAAGGGCCTGTTTCCACGTTGTAAGACTAAGATTAATAATAAACTAAACAACTACGCAGCAGGGCAGCTTTGGAAGTTGCCCAACTGAACCCAGGTCCTCATAACAGCAGGGAGGGCAAAGCTGCCACCACTGACACGGAGCGTAAAAAGCTGCAGCAACTCAGCGTGTCAGGCAGCATCTCCGGAGAAAAGAAAGAGGTGCCATTTTGGGCCGAGACCCTTCCTCAGACAGCACTGATGCTGACGTTCTGCTGTGCCACACCACAACAAACCCAACCGGATAAATGATCATTTTGGATTGAAGTCCAGCTGCCCCAGAGGGTTCACGGTCATTAGTTACAGGTGCAGAATTAGGCCATTCGTAGAGCGATACAGTGTGGAAACACGCCCTTCGGCCCAACTTGCCCACACCGGCCAACATGTCTCATCTACACTAGCCCCACCTGCCCGCGTTTGGCCCATATCCCACCGAACTCGTCCTATCCATGTAGCTGTCTTATGTTGGGATATCCCAGCCTCCTCTGGCAGCTTGTTCCATACATCCACCAAGTTACCCCTCAGATTCCCATTAAATCTTTTCCCCTTCACCTTGAACCTATGTCCTCTGGTCTCGATTCCCCTACTCTGGGCAAGAGACTGTGCCTCTATACACCTCTATATACACCTCTATAAGACCACCTTTCATCCTCCTGTACTCCAAGGAAAAGAGTCCCATTCAGCCCGATAGGTCTACTCCGCCATTCTATTGTGGCTGCCCTAAGCTTCTCTCTCAGAGATCGGGCTGTGCTCATGGGAGGTGTAGCTCAGGCCCCTCTCCTTCCCGGTGAGTACGCACCTCAGCTTCCGCAGGCAGTCGATGGCCATGGAGCGGACGTAGCGGCTGGGGAAGGTGTAGTCCAGGAGCTCCAGGGCGTTCAGTGCCGACAACTCCTTCCACGACTGCAAGATGTAGATCACCTGCAAAGCCAAATACTCCCCTGCTGCAATGAGACTGATCAACGCAGCGTCCCACAGATAACGCACCGTCCTACAGACACGCAGCGTCCCACGCCACAGACACGCACCGTCCCACGCCACAGACACGCACCGTCCCACGCCACAGACACGCACTGTCCCACGCCAGACACGCACCGTCCTACAGACACGCAGCGTCCCACGCCACAGACACGCACCGTCCTACAGACACGCAGCGTCCCACGCCACAGACACGCACCGTCCTACAGACACGCAGCGTTCCACGCCACAGACACGCACCGTCCCACGCCACAGACACGCACCGTCCCACAGACACGCACCGTCCCACAGACACGCACTGTCCCACAGACACGCACCGTCCCACGCCACAGACACGCACCCTCCCACAGACACGCACCGTCCCACAGACACGCACCGTCCCACAGACATGCACCGTGCCACGCCACAGACACGCACCGTCCCGCCACAGACGCATCTGCTGCCGTTTCAGACGCTGCTCAATAATTAATGTCCCTGCCCACCAGAAAACATCGGAGCAGAATTAGGCCATTCAGCCCATCATGGCTGATCTATTCTTCCCTCTCAACCCTATTCTGTTGAGATGTGCCCCACACATCTCCTTTAAACATTGCCCCTTTCCACCTTATTGCTCTCATTGATGGTTTTAAATTCACCGTTTACATGCTTTAAACTCTTTAAACTCATGCTTTACCTAGTACCGTTTACATGCTTTAATCCCCTGTCTATATGTATTGTATTGTATTGCACTGTCTAATTGTATTGTGCTGTATCGTATTGTATTGCACTGCACTACCATCCCCTGTCTACATGTTTTGCATTTGTATGGCACTGTGGCCCCGGGTGGCACTCTGTTTGGTCCCATTCGTTGCATGATCTGGAAGGAGTGGAATGACAAATAAACTAACTATTACTATAACTTAAATATGCCCTCCAGTCGTTGACATTTCCACCCTGGGAGAAAGATCTCATAATTTTACACACTTCTCTCAGGTCCCTCCTCGGACTCTGACGCTCCAGAGAAAACAACACAAGTCTGTTCAAGGATAGACACAAAGTGCTGGAGCAACTCAGCGGGTCAGGCAGCACCTCTGGAGACAAATGAATAGGTGACGATTCAGGCCGGGACCCTTCTTCAGACCTATCCATTTTCTCCAGAGATGCTGCCTGACCCGCTGAGTTACTCCAGCACTTTGTGTGTCTATCTTTGGTGTAAAGCAGCTTCTGCAGTTTCTTGTTGCTCCAACTTCTAACCATTCCTTGTTGGCATAGCTAATGCCCTCTAATCCAGGCAGCCTGCTGGTGAAACTCTGCTCCAACATTAGGACAAACATTTCACATGTATGTACCTTGCAATGTTGCCTGCTCGAAACCTGCTAAATACATTTTGTACTGCAGGTTTTGTAATTATTGCTGTTATTAATGAAGGTTTAATTCTCAGCGGGTTAAGACCTGACTACAGGGGACAAGCAGCTGCTGAGGGAGCCAGGGTTAATTAGTTTTGATTTGAGTTCATCAAACAATTCTTGCTGCAGCGTTCCTGCAGGGAGCCAGCTCCTGGTCGGCAGATTAGAATTGCAGACGAAACTAAACGCTGCTGATCCCGTGCCCACTGGCAAAGAGGCACCCGCACTCAACAAAGGTCACCAACTTCAGCTGCCAGGCCTGCCCACTGGGAGGGGGGGAGATAGAGGGAGAGGAGGAGAGAGGGGGGGGGGGGGGAGGGGGAAGAGGGGGGGAGGGGTGGAGGGGGAAGAGGGGGGGGGAGGGGGAGAGAAGGGAGGGAGGGGGAGGGGAGGGAGGTGGGAGGGCCAGAGAGGAGGAGGGAGGGAGAGAAGGAGGGGGGAGAGAAGGAGGGGGGAGAGAAGGAGGGAGAAAAGGAGGGGGGGAGGGAGGGAGGGAGGGGAGGGGGAGGGGGAGGAAGGGGGAGAGAGGGGGGAGGGGATGGGGAGAAGGGGGAAAGGGGCTGAGTGTCTGTGCAGGAAGCCAGCAGGGGTGATTGTCCTCCTGCCAACTCCTCGCCCTCTTTCACACCCTCCCCCTCTTTGTTGCTTGTACTGAACACAAGACGTTGACTGTAGTCCTTCACATTGGTTAACATCTCTCATAGAAATATAGAAAATAGATGCAGCATTGGGCCATTCGGCCCTTCGAGCCAGCACCGCCATTCAATATGATCATGGCTGATCATCCAAAATCAGTACCCCGTTCCTGCCTTCTCCCCATATCTCTTGATTCCGTTAGCCCTGAGCCTCAGAAGGCAGTGGAGGCCAATTCTCTGAATGCATTCAAGAGAGAGCTAGATAGAGCTCTTAAGGATAGCGGAGTCAGGGGGTATGGGGAGAAGGCAGGAACGGGGTACTGATTGAGAATGATCAGCCATGATCACATTGAATGGCGGTGCTGGCTCGAAGGGTCGAATGGCCTCCTCCTGCACCTATTGTCTATTGTCTATTTATCTAACTAACTCTCTCTTGAAAACATCCAGTGAATTGGCCTCCACTGCCTTCTGTGGCAGAGAATTCCACAGATTCACAACTCTCGGGGTGTAAAAGTTTCTGCTCATCTCAGTCCTAAATAGCCTACCCCTTATTCTTAAACTGTGACCCCTGGTTCTGGACTCCCCCAACATCGGGAACATGTTTCCTGCATCTAGCCTGTCCAATTTCTTAAGAATGTTATATTTCTATAAGATTCCCCCCTCATCCTAAATTCCAGTGAATACAAGCCCATTCGACTCATCCTTTCATCATATGTCAGTCCCGCCATCCCGGGAATTCACCTGGTGAACCTATGCTGCACGCCCTCAAGAGCAAGAATGTCCTTCCTCAAATTAGGAAACCAAAACTGCACACAATACTCCAGGTGCGGTCTCACCAGGGCCCTGTACAACTGCAGTAGGACCTCCTTGCTCCTAAACTCAAATCCTCTTGTAATGAAGGCCAACATGCCATTAGCTTTCTTCACTGCCTGCTGTACCTGCATGCTTACTTTCAGTGACTGATGTACAAGAACACACAGGTCACGTTGCACCTCCCCTTTTCCTAATCTGACACCATTCAGATAATAATCTGCCTTCCTGCTCTTGCTACCAAAGTGGATAACCTCACATTTATCCACATTATACTGCATCTGCCACGCATCTGCCCACTCACACAACCTGTCCAAGTCACTCTGCAGCCTCATAGCATCCTCCTCGCAGCTCACACTGCCACCCAGCTTTGTGTCATCCGCAAACATGGAGATGTTACATTTAATTCCCTTGCCTAAATCGTTATTAGAAATTGTAAATAGAGCTAGATAGAGCTCTTAAGGATAGCGGAGTCAGGGGGTATGGGGAGAAGGCAGAAACGGGGTACTGATTGAGAATGATCAGCCATGATCACATTGAATGACGGTGCTGGCTCGAAGGGCCGAATGGCCTCCTCCTGCACCTATTGTCTATTGTCTATTGTCTAAATAACTGGGGTCCCAGCACTGAGCCTTGCAGCACAGCCTGCTATTCTGAAAAGGACCCGTTAATTCCTGCTCTTTGCTTCCTGTCTACCAGTCAGTTCTCTATCCATGTCAATACCCTACCCCAATACCATGTGCTCTAATTTTGCACACTAACCTTTTGTGTGGGACCTTGTCACAATGCCCGTACAGTCAGAGTGATACAGCATGGAAACAGGCCTATCGGCCCAACTTGCCCACACCGGCCAACCTGTCCCAGCTTCACTAGTCCCACCTGCCCAGGTTTGGTCCATATCCCTCCAAATCTGTCCTGTCCATGTACTTGTCTAACTGCTTCTTAAATGATGGGATAGTCCCTGCCTCAACTACCTCCTCTGGCAGCTTGTTCCGTACATCCACCACCCTTTGTGACCTCCCAACTTCTATACTCAATACTCTGACTGATGAAGGCCAATGTGCCAAATGACTTTTTGACCACCCTATCTACCTGTGACTCCACCTTCAAGGAACCATGCACCTGCACTCCTAGGTCATCTGCTCTACAACACTCCTCAGGGCCCTACCATTCACTGTGTAGGTCCAGCCCATGTTAGACTTCCCAAAATGCAACACCTCACACTTCTCTGTATTAAATTCCATCAACCATTCCTCTGCCCACCTGGCCAATCGATCAAGACCCTGCTGCAATTTTTCAAAAACCATCTTCACTATCTGCAAAACCACCCACTTTTGTATCATCAGCAAACTTGCTAATCTTGCCCTGTATGTTCTCATCCAAATCATTGATGTAGATGACAAACAGTAATGGGTCCAGCACTGAACCCTGTGGCACACCACTAGTCACAGGCCTCCAGTAAGAGAGGCAACCTTCCACCATCACCCTCTGCTTCCCTCCATGGAGCCAATTTTCTATCCATTCAGCTATCTCTCCTTGGATCCCACGTGACCTAACCTTCCAGAGCAGCCTACCATGCGGAACCTTGTCGAACGTTTTACTGAGGTCCATGTACACAACATCTACAGCTCTGCCCTCATCGACCTTTTTGGTCACATCTTCAAAAAACTCAATCAGATTCATGAGACATGACCTCCCACCTACAATGCTGAACACAATACTCTAAATGCAGCCTCACCAACCCCTCTCCAATCTTTGCACATCCCCAATCCTTTCCACTCGTCACTAATTTCATGTATTTTGCGTTTTTATGACTTTCGGCAGATCAATTTCCCTCCTGGGGTAAATAAAGTTCTATCGTTAAATCCCATGCAGACTCTCCCCAATGCCTGTATCACCCACCTGTATCTCCTGTATCTCCCCAATGCCTGTATCACCCACCTGTATCTCCTGTATCTCCCCAATGCTTGTATCTCCTGTATCTCCCCAATGCCTGTATCTCCCACCTGTATCTCCTGTATCTCCCCAATGCCTGTATCTCCTGTATTTCCCCAATACCTGTATCTCCCCAATGCCTGTATCTCCCACCCCTCACAATGCCTCTCCCCAATGCCTGTATCTCCCCAATGCCTGCATCTCCTGTATCTCCCCAATGCCTGTATCTCCTGTATCTCCCCAATGCCCGTATCCCCTGTATCCCCCCAATGCCTGTATCTCCCCAATGCCTATATCTCCCACCCCTCACAATACTCTCTAGTCTGGAGTCGGCTTACTGGCCAGTGGGAGATGGTTTGGTCCCCCAGTTCCTACCTGAGCAACATCTTCATGCTTGTTCCACTTGGCCACGGAGAGCACCTTCCCAAGCGCCTCGGGGAAATGGTCACGGACCTCGTATCTCAGCTTCCACACGAGATCCTTCTCATCCTCGAAGAACTCCGTGCACACCTTCCGCTCCATGATCTCCTTCAGCTGGTGGTGCTGTGGCGCCCAGTCAGAGAGCACAGTCAGTACACACAGGGAAGACACAACACTGGAGCAACTCAGCGGGACAGGATCTCAGCATCTCTGGAGGGATGGAATGGGCGACGTTTCGGGTCCAGGCCCTTCCTCAGACTGAGAGGAGGGTCTGTTTCTCTTCTTTGCAAAGGCCCAATCAAGAGAAGCCTTTGAGAAGCCCTCATACACACTCACAATCAAACGATCATTCGAGCATGGATGTCACGAGGAAGAATGACCAAGGATGTGCTACCTTGCAACTATCGCGTGACCGAGGGTGGCTCAGTGGCTCAGTGGGTAGAGTTGCTGCCCTCACAGAACCACAGACCCGGGTTCGATCCTGACCTTGGGTGCTGTCTGCGTGGAGTTTGCAGGTTCTCCCTGTGACCACGTGGGTTTCCTCCGGGTGCTCAGGTTTCCTCCCACATCCCAAAGCCGTGCGGGTTTGCAGGAAATTTACAATTTCCTCTGTAAATTGCCCCCAGTGTGTAAGTGCAGTGTGATAGTGGGTGAGATGGTGGGATAACATAGAACTAGCATGTAGACACAAAATGCTGGAGTGGCTCAGCGGGTCAGGCAGCATCTCCCACCAGAAGGGTCTCGACCCGAAAGGTCACCCATTCCTTCTCTCCCGAGATGCTGCCTGACCCGCTGAGCCACTCCACCATTTTGTGTCTACCTTCGATTTTAAACAGCATCTGCAGTTTTTTTCCCCAGAACTAGTGTGAACGGGTGATTTGATGGTCAGCATGGACTCGGTGGGCCGAAGGGCGGGTTTCCTTGCTGCACCTCCCTAAACTTGGTTGACCTAATTTCAGTGCCCCGAGCTTCAACAAGCAGCACCAAAGCCCAATCAAAATGCATCACACGCCATGTTGTGAGAACTTACCTCTAACTGAGATGCTTTGACTCGCTCTCCGTTCCGACCTAAATCGAGAATCTGGGGGGGGGGGGGGGGGGGGGGGGGGAGATAATAAACAGCGCACGTCACAATAAGGCAACTTGGCAGATGTTAGGCGAGAGAGAGAGAGAGAGGCAACTGCTTGCCTGATGGTCGCACAGAGGCGAGTTTAGTTTCGTTCATTGTCACGCGGACTGAGGGACGTGTTACGTGCTGACCAGTCAGCGGAAAGACAGTACACGATTACAACCGAGTCATTTACAGTGCACAGACACAGCACGGAAACAGCCCCATTGGCTCACTGAGTCCGCGCCGACCAGCAATCCCCGTACACTGGCACTATCCTACACAGGCGGGCGGCACGGTGGCGCAGCGGTAGAGTGGCTGCCTTACAGAGAATGCAGCGCCAGAGACCCGGGTTCGATCCCGACTATGGGTGCCGTCTGTACGGAGTTTGTACGTTCTCCCCGTGACCTGCGTGGGTTTTCTCGGAGATCTTTGGTTTCCTCCCACACTCCAAAGACGTACAGGTTTGTAGGTTATTTGGCTTGGTAAAAGTAAAAATTGTCCCTAGTGGGTATAGGATAGTGTTAATGTGCTGGGATCGCTGGTCGGCGTGGACCCGATGGGCCGAAAGGGCCTGTTTCTGCGCTGTATCTCTAAACACACTAGGGAGAATTCTCTCTGCCTGCACATAATCCATGTCCTTCCATTCCCTGCATATCCACATATACCTACCTAAATGCCTCTGACACACCACCGTGATACCTGCCTCCACCATCACCCCTGGCAGCAACTTCCATTGCTTTCTGATCCCTGCCCCTCCACTAATATACCACAGACAAGCTCTTGCTTGCCCGTTACCTGACTCGCTGCATCTCCCCAATTCCACAACCTCTTTTCATAGAGTCATACAGTCATAGAGTGATACGGTGTGGAAACAGGCCCATCGGCCCAACTTGCCCACACCGGCCAACATGTCCCAGCTACACTAGTCCCACCTGCCTGTGCTTGGTCCATATCCCTCCAAACCTGTCCTATCCATGTACCTGTCTAACTGTTTCATAAAACTTGGGATAGTCCCAGCCTCAACTACTTCCTCTGGCAGCTTGTTCCATACACCCACCACCCTTTGTGTGAAAAAGTTACCCCTCAGATTCCTATTAAATCTTTTCCCCTTCACCTTGAACCTACGTTCTCTGGCCCTCGATTCCCCTACTCTTGGCAAAAGACTCTGTTCATCTACCCGATCTATTCCTCCAAATGTCTTGCCATGTCATACAGCACTGACACAGGTCTTTCTGCCCAACTTGCCCACACTGACCAACATGCCCCATGTACACTCGTCCCACCAGTCTGCGTTTGGCCCATATCCCTCTAAACCCTTCCTATCCAAGTACCCAGTAGTTTGATTGAAAGATACAGCATGGATACAGGCTCTTCGGCCCACCGAGTCCACGCCGACCATCGATCACCGGTTCACACTAGTTCTACGTTATCCCACATTCTCATCCACTCCCTACACACCAGGGGGGCAATTTACGGACGGCCAATTAACCTACAAAGCCGCATCGTCTTTGGGATGTGGGAGGAAACCGGAGCACCCAGAGGAAGCCCACGCGGTCACAGGGTGAACGTACAAACTCTGCCGGAGGTAAGTGTTGTAAGTGAGATTCAGTGCTTACCCTTTCAATGGAGGGGTAGTAGATGGGGTGGTTGGCGACGGTCTGGAAGTGGATGTGCAGGGCGGCCGTGCCATCGATGTTAGGGTTGCTCTGCACCGTGCCCATCGGGTTTAGCAGCTCTCCTTTGTCATCTGCAAGACAGTGAGGAGCCCGTGTTAACGGGTTGTCATGGAGCCCGTGTTAACGTGTTGTCACGGGGTTCCATGTTGACGTGTTGTCATGGAGCCCGTGTTAACGTGTTGTCACGGGGTTCCATGTTGACGTGTTGTCATGGAGCCCGTGTTAACAATAGACAATAGGTGCAGGAGGAGGCCATTCGGCCCTTCGAGCCAGCACCGCCATTCAATGTGATCATGGCTGATCATTCTCAATCAGTACCCCGTTCCTGCCCTCTCCCCATACCCCCTGACTCCGCTATCCTTAAGAGCCTTAACGGGTTGTGACGGAGCCCCGTGTTAATGTTTTGTCATGGGGCCCATGTTAACGGGTTAAGGCACCATCCCTCGACCACCCTCCATCCTTCCACATCCAGATGGTCACACAACAGTAACTGGGGGGCAAGGGCCATTTCTCGGATGATTCTCCCTCACGGATGCGGAGCCGAGATCATTCTAGGAAAACTAGGAAGCTGAGCCCCAGGCTCCAGTAACAGCCAAGCGATCAGTAGCGCCCACACACCACTCTGCGTTCATACATGATACGGAGCAGAATTAGGCCATTCGGCCCATCAAGTATACTTCGCCATTCAATCCCATCTTTCCCTCTTCCCTGTGACCAGAAGACCATAAGATGTAGGAGCAGAATTAGGCCATTCGGCCCATCGAGTCCACTCCGCCATCTCGCTCTGGTTGCCCTTGGACGGAGTGGTCACTGTGAGGTAGCGGGAGGATTGGATAGTTACATTTTGAGGCCCTTTGTTGTCAGTTTCATAAGACATGGGAGCAGAATTAGTTCACTCTGCCTAGTAAGTCTGCTCTGCCAAGAACCTGTCATTCTCCGCTATAAAAACACAGCCGCCCGTGGCAATGAGTTCCACAGATTCACCACCCTCTCGCGAAAGAAATTTCCTCTCATCTCCATTCTAAAGGTACGTCCTTTTATTCTGAGGCTGTGCCCTCTGGTCCTAGACTCTCCCACTAGTGGAAACATCTGTACCACACCCAATCTATCTAGGCCTGTCAATATTAGATAGGTTTCAATGACCCCCCCCCCCCCCCCAACCCCCCCCCTTCACCCCCTCCACCCCCCCCCACCCCCTCCACCCCCCACCCCTCCCCCCCCCCTCCCCCTGATCCTTATAAACTGAGGATGGGCCGAACTAATTGACACTTAGCAAGTAATAGTGAATCTGTGGAATTCCTTGCTACAGAAGACTGTGGAGGCCAAGTCATTGGGTACGTATAAGGCAGAGATTCACATAGACTTAATTGGTAAGGGTGTCAAGGGTAATGAGGGGAAGGCTGGCAAATGGGGTTAAGAGGGTGAGATAGATCAGCCATGATTGAATGGTGGAGTAGACTTGATGGGCAGAATGGCCTACTTAGGCTCCTATGACTTATGAAGATGAAGTCCAGCGAGCACAGGCCCAGAGTCGTCAAACGCTCCACATACATGAACCCAATGCTTTAGCACCACACTGAGTAGGGATTACAGCAGCTTCCACATAGAAACATAGACAATAGGTGCAGGAGGAGGCCATGTGGCCCTTCGAGCCAGCACCGCCATTCATTGTGATCATGGCTGATCATCCACAATCATTAACCTGTGCCTGCCTTCTCCACATATCCCTTGATTCCGCTAGCCCCTAGAGCTCTACCCAACTCTCTTAAATCCATCCAGTGAATCTACCTCCACTGCCCTCTGTGGCAGAGAATTCCACAAATTCACAACTCTCTGGGTGAAAAAGTTTTTTCTCGTCTCAGTTTTAAATGGCCTCCCCTTTATTCTTAGACTGTGGCCCCTGGTTCTGGACTCCCCCGACATTGGGAACATTCTTCCTGCGTTTAGCTTTCCTGCATCAAGCAACTTGAGAGCGGGAATTTGATAAACCGCGGTGTGATTATTGGAAATCCCGATGGTTCGGCCTGTCTTCCCTGGGGCGTTCCCCCCCCCCCGGGGATCGATGGGTGCCCGCTCTTCACCTCACAGTCCACGGGGTCAGGGGTCCCGCGTTCCCCTCTCTAACGCACCAGGGCCCGGTTCCTGCACTTCTAACGGCCCCTCGTACGCCAACCCAACCAATGCCAAGATCATCCTCGCTCCTCTCCGGGATATCTTGGCTCCACACCAAAGATACTAGAGGAACAAGATAGACCACTCGACCCTAAAGACCGTAGTACGTCACGGCGCCATTTTAGTAGGCAGAAACTTGCAGAAACATTTTAAAAGGAAAATGGCAAAAATCGGTGAAGTGATAGACGAGATATATTCTGCATTTTAATGGTATCATCACACATACCGTTCCCCCCAAAACACTGATCACACTGCGAGAGGCATAACGGATGGCGGGTTTTGCCTACTAAAATGGCTCCTTTGCGTACTACACTTCAGTTCAGGCGATTTGTTAACGGAGTGGTCCATCTTGTTCCTCTAGTATCTTTGCTGCACGCAAGCGCTAGGAACGACAAGGAGGACGGAGAACTGGCGACACTCTCTCAGCCGAGTAACCGAGGCCTACCTGGCACCGACGGCCACGTGTGCAGCCAAACGTCGCCCGTCTTCAGCTGGTCCTTGTAATCAAACACCATGGTGTTCACCCACGCTATTGGGCAATCCTGCAGCAGAACAGGAAACACTCCCATCAATGAAAGCTCCAGGCCCCACTCACATCAAGATATCACTTTTAACCTGCCAGTTAAACACATCGCTGTCTGTTCTGTAGACGCACAGATTATTCTGCAAGGGAATACAATATTATGGGGGGGGGGGGGAAAACTGCAGAGGCTGGTTTAAATCGAAGGTAGACACAAAATGCTGGAGTAACTCAGCGGGTCAGGCAGCATCTCGGGAGAGAAGGAATGGGTGACGTTTCGGGTCGAGACCCTTCTTCAGACTGAGAGTCAGCCGTAAGGGAAACGAGAGGTATAGACGGTGGCGTGGAGAGATATTGAACAAATGAATGAAAGATACGCAAAAAAAAAAAGTAACGATGATAAGGGAAACAGGCCCTTTGTTAGCTGTGGGCTAGGTGAAAATGAGTTTGGGACAATGAAACTCACCAGGACGACAGTGAAACTAGTACAACGGCTAGGGTGGGGGAGGGACGGAGAGAGAGGGGATGCAGGGGTTAGTTGAAGTTGGAAAAGTCAATATTCATACCGCTGGGTTGTCAGCTGCACAAGTCAGAACCTTTATCCCAGGGTGGCAATGTCAAGGATGACAGGGCATAGCTTTAGGGTGAGAGTGGCAAACTTTAAAGGAGACCAGGTGGACTCGTTGGGCCCAAACCTCTCCTGCATTGGTGCAGCACCCTCTCCTACCCCCCTACCCCCTCCCCTCCCCACTTCCCCCTCTCCCTCAACCCCCCTTATCCACCCTCCTTCCCCTCCCTCCCTCCCCCTCACCTCCCCCCCTCCCTCCTCCCTCTCTCCCGAGGAGATAGATTTTAACTTTAAAATATGAATAACTTTAAAAATATAACACCGATTTCAATAAAACGACTTGTTTTACCATTAAAGTGACGACGGTGAGTAAGGTGGGCCTAAAATTGTCGCGCTATCGTGTACCGTTTTGGCTGTAGTTCGATCACACATAAACAAACAAACGAGAGTTTGAGTATATAGATGTGTGGGTCAAGTTGTTTTTTTTACAGAGGTGTTGGGTGCCTGGAACATGCTGCCAGGGGCGGTGGGGGAGGCAGATATGATAGTGGCGTTAGGGGCTTCTGGATAGGCACATGGATATGCACGGGGTGGAGGGATATGGATCACATGCAGGCAGAGGGGAGTAGTTGAACCTGGCATCATGTTGAGCACACTCACAGCGGTTGAAGGGCCTGTTCCTGTGCTGTACTGTTCCACGGTTTGTGCCTATTGACAGATGGCGATGCAGCGGTAGAGTTGCTGCCTCACTGCGCCAGAGACCCGGGTTCGGTCCTGACTGCTAACTGCGTGGAGTTCGCACGTTCTCCCTGTGACCGCGTGGGTTTTCTCCGGGTGCGCTGGGTTTCTACCACACTTCAAAGATGTGCAGGTTTGTAGGTTGATTGGCTTGGTAAAATAGTCAATTGTCCCTGGTGTGTGGGAGCGTACTGGTGTAAGGGGTGACCGGTGGTCGGCACGGGCTAGGGCTGAAAGGCCCGTTTCTGCTGCATCTCTCTGGAGTCTGAAGTGTCAAGGCAAGGGTTCAAAACAGCAATGAACTGTGCTTCTTTAATGACCACACCAGATCTCCCTGCCGGTGGCCTCAGTGGGCAGGTGCGGGTGGAGGGGAGGAGAGGGAGGGATGGCCGATGAACATCCACTGCACTGCAGCCTCTGCCGAGCCAGCGTGAAGCCACACCGTGCACTGTGGCAGGGCAGAGCTCACAACACTGGTACCATCATCAGTAGATGGTGGCCACACATCCACCCACACTCGCTCACAGGCTGGGCTCATCAGGTCCAGAATGAGGCCATTCGGCCCATCAAGTCTACTCCGCCATTCAATCGTGGCTGATCTATCTCTCCCTGCTGGCCCCATTCTCCGGCCCTCTCCCCACAACCCCCGATACCCACCGCAAGGAGATCAGCCGCAGAATAGTGACGACACGCTTACAATGCGGCCACATCAGGCTGAGGAACTGTGTGACTTGGCAGCAACAGCGGATCACCAAGTGGATTTGATTTGGAAAACAGCTTTGTGCAGATGGTCGTAGTTAGGGAGGTGACGCAGAGGTTGAAGTCATGAAAATAATGTTTGTATGCAAAGTGGGTGTGAGTGTCTGGTGTGGCCAGCCGGTGCTGACTACATGCCTGATCATCCGTGTCTCCAATGCCCCTCCATGTTAAATCCCATGTCTGCATCCGTGATATGTAACTCACTCACGTGCACAAACACTCTCACATGCATACACACACTCACGTGTGCACACACTTGTGGACGCTACTCTCACTCCTGCACACACACACACACACACACACACTTGTGCATGCATGCATGCACTCATAAACACACACACACACACATACACTTGTGCATGCACGCATGCACTCATAAACACACACACACACACACACACACACTTGTGGATGCACACACACACTCATACACACACACACTTGTGCATGCACACACGCACTCATAAACACACACACACACACACACACACTTGTGCATGCACACACGCACTCATAAACACACACACACACTTGTGGACGCACACACACACTCATACACACACACACACACACACTTGTGCATGCACACACACACTCATACACACACTCACACACTTGTGGATGCACCACTGTATGCCTGTGTACACACACTTGTGGACGTTACTCTCACTCCTGCACACACACACATACTTGTGCATGCACCCACACACACACACTTGTGCATGCACACACACATGCACACACGCACTCATACACACACTTGTGGATGCACCACTGTACGCCTGTGCACACACACTTGTGCACACACTTGCGCACACACATTCATACACACACTTGTGGGTGCCCACCATGGCTCACGCACACATGCACACACACGTGCACACACTCACGCACACGTATTCGTGCGCATCCACACATTCAAAAGCGTGCATGCAAGTGTGGCACACAATCTCGCAAATATACATTCCATGTGCACTCATGCACTCAGTCATGTACACTCATGCACACACACTTACGCAAACGGTCGCACGGACACCCTCACCCACACACTTGTGCGCACACACACACACACACACACACGGGCTGGAGATGTGGGGGAGAGAGTGGAGGTCGGACTGGGAAGCTGTAGTGTGGTTAATCCTTCACTTGCAGCCTGACGGTCTGCCACTGTGCAGCTCGGTCCACTCGCTTTGCCTGAGGCCCAGCCCTCTTTGCCCATCAGACACCATTTCCCTGCACCTCTCCCACGGTGGGGCTTGTGTCGGACCTAATGTGGCCCTGATCAGGAGAAGCTGCCTGACCCTTGGAGTTACTCCAGCACTGTGTCCTTTTCTACACTTATCAGCATCTGCAGTTCCCTGTTTCTGGACCTGTTATGCAATTTCATTTCCAGGCAAACGTCAAGAAGTGCATGTTCTTTTCCAAAACGTCTTTATAAAAAAAACGCCTCCTATTCCCGAAAACTGCAGCTGGGGACGAGACTGAACAAGATAAAGTTCCCAGCGTTCCACCATGGCTCAGCTTTTACCACAAGCATGCTGGTGTGAGAAGCATGTGATGAGAGAAATGGTGCCGCTGGGCTGCACACCATCTCCTGCACTCCCTGCAGTGCCGTCAGTCAATGGGAATGCATCACTCCATTGGTACGCCACTCATGGCAGACTGGTGGAAGTGAGGGATGGGTCTCAGTCTCTGGGGTGCTTACACACAAAGTTTACGACAACTCATCGCCATTTACATGAACAATCCTCTCCAATCCTACCCCCGCCACCACCGTGACCAATACCCTGGAACAAAATGGGAAGGTTTTGTTTTCTCTAACGGAATTAAAGATAAGAAAAGGAGGCAGTGGCAGAGTTGCTGCTTTACAGCACCAGACCACGGGTGCTGTCTGTATGCTTTGCACGTTCTCTCCGTGACCGCGTGGGTTTCCCCGCAGTGCTCCGGTTTCCGCCCACATTCCAAAGACGTGCGGGTTTGTAGGTTAATTGGCTTTGGTTAATTGTCCCTGGTGCGTAGGACAAAACTAGTATAGGGGTGATCGCTGGTCGGCGTGGACTTGATGGGCTGAAGGGCCTGTATCCACGCTGTATCTCTAAAGTAAACTAAACTAAAATGAGAAAACGTAATAACAAGCGAGTGCAGATGCTGGTTTACACCAAAGACGGACACAAAATGCTGGCGTAACTCGGCGGGACAGGCATGATAGGTGACGTTTCGGGTCAGGACCCTTCTTCAGGCTGATTGTCGGGGGGGACGGGAAAGAATGCCGGGATGGAGGAGAGAAAGGATGGAGCAGGGCCAGCCATAGACGATCAGGGGCCAGGGGGTTACCCGACAGGCAGATTGTTGGACAGATGCTGGAAATGTAGAGACGGCTGTGAGCCTGAACGGATACAGAGTCGACAACTGTTAAGCTCAGGGTTAGAAAAGTTGCAAATGAATACAAATGTGAAGTTATATCTGGCACAGACAAGTGCAAGGAAATAACTGCAGATGCTGGTACAAATCAAAGGTATTTACTTCACAAAATGCTGGAGTAACTCAGCGGGTCAGGCAGCATCTCAGGAGGGAAGGAATGGGTGACGTTTCGGGTCGAGACCCTTCTTCAGACATATCTGGCACAGACAAAGTAAGTTTGTTATGGCAACTTCAGCCATTTACTCGACCAATCCTTTACAATCTTACGTTGGATAACACCATGACCACTACGCTGGAACAAAATGGAGGGGTATTTTCTTTATATAAAGAATACTAATATGAAGTTATGTTTGGTCGTTGGCACAGAATTCTTCTCTTTGCACACTTCTCTTTGCACAGAATTTATTTCTCTCATCACCTTGTGTAACTACGACAGTCAACAAATGCTAACTTTCCTGTTCAGTACCCACATGGCGGGCCGAAGGCCTGTTTCTGTACTCTACAGTGCTATGCATGTAATACTACCGTCTCGCCTCAAAGCCCACTATTCCTTGACATTTCCACCCTCAGGAAAAGGTTCTGACTGTCTACCCTATCTCATGCCTCTCATCATTTTATTTACTTCGATCAGGTCTCCCTACAACCTCTGCATTCCAGAAAAGAACAACCCAATTTTATCCAAAGATAGACACAAAAAGCTGGAGTAACTCAGCGGCTCAGGCAGCATCTCTGGAGAGAAGGAACAGGTGACTTTTCCGGTTCGACCTGAAACATCACCTATTTCTTCTCTCCAGAGATGCTGCCTGACCCGCTGAGTTACTCCAGCTTTTTGTCTCCACCTTCGGTTTAAACCAGCATCGGTGGTCTACACACTGCCAATTTTATCCAACCTTTCTTTCTTGGTACGACTCTCCAATCCACGCGCCATTTGCTTTTATTGATCACAGCAGAGACCAAGCATCGACAATGACCGTTCAACTTACGGCCTTTTTGGATTTCTTCTTCGTCGAGCGAGCTTTCTTGGCCTTTTCAATCACCGCGTACAAGGCAAAACAGAGGCGCGACATCCTCGGGAGGTCACAGAAGTTGATGTCAAACTCCAGTTCCTGATTCCACACCGGCTCGGAGCTCACGCTGACCTCATGGCTGGATACCATCTTGCAGAGCATCTCACTGCCGTGAAACAAGCCCGCTTGGACAACCAGCTGAAATGAAGGAGAGGACAGTAAAACATCAGGCAGTGCATCAAGGTAAGGAGATGGTAGGGACCTCTGGGGACTGCTGTACAACAGGAAAAGCCCAGGAGTGCAAACAGATAGATCCTTGAAAGTGGCGACAGGGTGGTGAGAAAGGTGTTTGGCCTTGCCATCTTTCATTGGTTACGGTGCTGAGTTGAAGAATTGGGATTCATGTATAAGGCACAATAACGCAGTGGTAGAGTTGCTGCCTCACAGCACCACAGACCCAGGTTCAATCCTGACTATGGGTGCTATCAATATGGAGTTTGTATGGTTTCCCTGTGACTGCGTGGGAATGCCCCAGTTTCCTCCCGCACTCCAAAGGCATGCAGGTTTGTAGGTGAATTGGCCTCTGTAAAATTATCCCTGGTGTGTAGGATCGAACTGGTGTACGGGGGATTGCTGGTTTCATGAGGAGTAGACACAAGAAACTGCAGATGCCGGAATCTTGCGTAGAACACAAAGCACTGGAGTAACTCACAAAATGCTGGAGTAACTCAGCAGGTCAGGCAGCATCTCGGGAGAGAAGGAATGGGTGACATTTCGGGTCGAGACCCTTCTTCAGACTGATGTCAGGGGGGCGGGACAAAGGCCCCCCTGACATCAGTCTGAAGAAGGGTCTCGACCCGAAACGTCACCCATTCCTTCTCTCCCGAGATGCTGCCTGACCTGCTGAGTTACTCCAGCATTTTGTGAATAAATCGATTTGTACCAGCATCTGCAGTTATTTTCTTATACTGGAGTAACTCAGCGGGTCAGGCAGCATCTCTGGAGGACATAGATAGGTGATGTTTTGTGATGGTTCTGAAGAAGGGTCCGGTCCGGTCCCGAAAAGTCGCCTATTCTAGTGTTTCAGGCTATTTCAGGATACTTTAGGAAAGTGGGAAGGACAGAGTTGGTCAGGGCGAGAACACTGCCGAATAACAAGCCTGTCCTTCGCAAAATGGACTTGCAAGGTTGACCAAGTCTAGTCCTCCCCCCCCCTCCCCCCCCCCCCTCTCTCTCCCCTCCCCCCACCCTGCCCTAACAAACACTTCACTCTAAACTTCCCCTTGCTGCTCGAAACCGCAAAGAAAAAGGCATTTAACTACCGGGAAATCGTGATTCTAAGAAGAAATATCTTGCTTCAAGAGACCTAAACCCAAAACCTCCAACTTCCTGTGCTGCTGGTCTCTGCAGACTGCCTTACAACACGACTGTGGACATGTGGTTCAGACCTGATGACAGAACAATCACTCAGAGGCAGTAAACAAGAGGATGTGTGCACATCGAGGGCGGGGGAAGCAGTCGGTACACACCTTCATGCCTTCGTCCGCGTTAACCTTGCTCCCCGTTTGTAAGCCGATGGTGAACGGCTTGTCCAGGTCCCAGAGAGTCACGCTCGACTGCTGCAGTGGAGAGAGGACAAATCTCACATCAGTCCACTGTCCAACCTGCTACTTACTCTCTTTATTTAAAAAAATTATTTACCAAAAATAATTTAAATCAACTATTTACAAAAATATCTACAAACAAACCCACCACCATAATACTAAACAAACAAATATTCTTAAATATTAAATAACTATTTCCCCATTCTTAGAGGATGCATTTCACCCCCCCCGCGGTGCCCAGCGGTCCCGGAAATCCCCCAGGGTGCCCGTGGACAGCGCGCGGTCCCTCTCCAACACCACCCGGGCACGGACGTAACCCCGGAAAAGGGGCAGGCAGCTGGCACGGGCAGAGCCCTCTTCCGCCTGGCGCCGTGAGTCACAGATGGCCAGCTTGGGCCAGGCCCAGGAGCAACCCAACCAGGACATCTTCGGCCCCCCCACCCTCCCCCCTACGCACAGGGTGTCCAGAGATGAGGATGGTGGGTGTGAAGTGCAGCCAGAAGGCAAGGAGCAGCCCCTTTAGATGATGGAACAGGGGCTGCAACCTCACACACTCCATGTACACGTGGTACACAGACTCACACACTCCATGTACACGTGGTACACAGACTCTTCCAGCCTGTAACAGTGGCAGGTTATTCTCACCGGGTGAACAGAGCTCGGTTTGATTGTAATCAACCACAGAGTCGGCGACTTGATGGGACAAGCAGACGAGCTTCATAATTCGAAGAGTTTCGTCTCGTTAATTTGGTCTAGTTTATTATTGTCAACTGCATCGAGGTACGGCGAAAAGTCTATTGTTGCCTGCTAGCCAGTCAGCGAAAAGACTGTACCATCAAACCGCGCTACAGTGAAAGGCTTTTTGTCGCGTGCTATTCTGTCAGCAATAAGGCCATTTACGATCACAATCAAGCTGTTCACAGAGTACAGATATGGGATAAAGCGAATAACATTTTAGTGCAAGATAAGGCCCGATTAAAGATAGTTCGAAGGTCTCCAGTGGGGCAGATGGGAGGTCAGGCCCACTCTCTAGTTGGTGATAGGATGAGTTATTCGCCTGATAAAAGTTGGGAGAAACTATCCCTGAATCTAGGATCTGGAAGAGTCCTTCAGCATGGAAACAAGCCCTTAGGCCAACTTGCCCACGCCGACCAACATGTCCCATCTACACCAGTCCCACCTGCCTGTGTCAGGCCCATATCCCTCCAAACCTGTCCTATCCATGTACCTGTCTATAATAAGTTTCTTAAAAGTTGCAATAGTGCCTGCTACCTCCTGTGGGCAGCTTTTTCCATATACCTGCCACGCTTGGTGTAAAAAAGTCACTCCTCAGCTTCCTATTAAATCTCTCCCAATTTTACCAAGCCAATTAACCTACAAACCTGTACGTCTTTGGAGTGTGGAGGGAAAGCGGAGCACCCGGAGAAAACCCATGCAAGTCACTCGGAGAACGTACAAACTCCGTACAGACAGCACCCGTAGTCTGGATCGAACCCGGGTCTGTGGAAACAGGACTCGGGCCCATTGGCACCGCTGCTTCGTGCCAACACTGGGCCACTCCCTGTGGCTCTGCGTCCCTGTTCCATTGTTTGCATTCTCGTTCTAACTGCCCTCCGTAAACTACCAACCAGATAACTTCACCAGCAGTTCATCTCCACAGCAGCCTGAGCATCACGCTCTCAGAGGTGATTGGGCCTGACCTCCCCGTCCCTCCCCCAAGCTCTTCGGCCCCTTAAAGCCTCGTCCACCTGAGCTTAGGATAAGAGTTGGAGTACATGAGGATGAGGGGTGACCTTGCAGAGGTGTACAAGATCATGAGAGGAAAAGTGAGGGCAAATGCACAGAGCCTTTTACACAGTGTAGGGGAAATCATGGAGGTTTATGGCAAAGATACTAGAGGAGCAAGATAGACCACTCGACCCTAAAAACCCTAGTATGTCACGGCGCCATTTTAGTAGGCAGAGACTTGCAGAAACATTTATAAAGAAAAATAACAAAAATCTGTGAGTTGATAGATGAGATATATTCTGCGTTTTAATGGCGTTTTAATGGTATCATCACTCATACTGTTCCCCCAAAACACTGATTACACTGCGAGAGGCATAGCGAACGGCGGGATTTGCTTACTAAAATGGCTCCTTTGCGTACTAACACTTCAGTATAGGCGATTTCAACGGAGTGGTCCATCTTGTTCTTCTAGTATCTTTGGTTTATGGTGAGGGGGGAAAAATTTAATAGGAACCCGAGGGCACCTTTTTTTACACAAAGGGTGGTTGATATATGGAGCGAGCTGCCAGTGGAGGTAGTTACCATCACGTTTAAAAAACATTTGGACAAGTAGGTTTTGAGGGATTTGGGCCAAACACAGGCAGGTGGGACGAGTGTAGATGGGGCATGAAGGTTGGCGTGGGCAAGTTGAACCGAAGCGCCTGTTTCCATTCTGAATCTCTCTTAAAACCAACTTGTTTTCCCTCTCTTCCAGCTTTGACAAAGAGTCCTCACTCTGAAATGTTAAACCTCTTACACTTTCCAAAGATGCTGCCGGGCTTTAGATTTTTTAGATTTTTAGATTTAAAGATACAGCGCGGAAACAGGCCCTTCGGCCCACCGAGTCCGCGCCGCCCAGCGAACCCCGCACATTAACACTATCCTACACGCACTAGGGACAATTTTTACATTTTACCCAGTCAATTAACCTACAAACCTGTACGTCTTTGGAGTGTGGGAGAAAACTGAAGATATCGGAGAAAACCCACGCAGGTCACGGGGAGAACGTACAAACTCCGTACAGACGGCGCCCGTAGTCAGGATTGAACCTGAGTCTCCGGCGCTGCATTCGCTGTAAGGCAGCAACTCTACCGCTGCGCCACCGTGCTTTACAGCCACTTTAATGCACCATCATAACAAATAAATTTACAATAATCAATACTACAATAGATTCACTGTAATAGCAGGTAACCAGACCATCTCAGTGGACGCCACTCCCTCGTTTCCCCTCTCCCATCAGACAAGACGTACAGAAGTGTGAAAACGCACACCTCCAGATTCAGGGACAGTTTCTTCCCAGCTGTTATCAGGCAACTGAACCATCCTACCAACGACTAGAGGGCAGCGTTGAACTGATGTCTACTCATTGGAAACCCTCGGACTATCTTTGCTCGGACTTTATCTTGCACTAAACGTTATTCACATTATTTCCCTTTATCGTGTATCTGTACACTGTGGACGGCTCGATTGTAATCATGTGCAGTCTTTCCACTGACTGGTTAGCACGCAACCAAGGCATTTCACGGTACCTCGGTACACGTGACAATAAACTGAACTAAACTCAAGCCGAACTACACAGGGCAGCCAAAACAAAGTCCATAGCTGCTGAGCTCTTAAAAATCTTCATGTTTTTCTTTACACTGATGAAACGATGTATTTGAAATATATTTTATATTATCAACCAATCTTCTTGGTTTAAGCACGTGGCTTCTAAAGCATGGATTTCAGGCAACAGTAGTTGATCAATGACGTTTGAGTTGTCTGCCACATTTGACTGGCCAATGTGACTGGACATGGATTTTGCTGATCAGTGAAGCAACTGGTAATTCAAGAAAAACAAACAGATTAGTGCAATGTCAGGTGGCAATGGAGATTTCAAATGAGTGGGAGACGAGGAACTGCTTTTTTACAAGGAAGGATACAAAGTGTTTGAGTAACTTAGCAGGTCAGGCAGCATCTCTGGAGAACATGGATGGATAGGTGACGTTTCCGGTCGGGACCTTCTTCAGAACATCCCGTCCTGAAACGTCCCCTATCCATGCTCTCCAGCGATGCTGTCTGACCTGCTGAGTTACTCCAGCACTTTGTGTCTTTTATTGTAGACCAGCATCTGCAGTTTCGAATCTCCCCACCCATTTAAAATTGCTACCTGAGATTGGACTAATCTATTTGTTTTTCCTGAGTTCCCTGTTACATCACGATCAGCAAAATCTATAGATAGGTGACGTTTCAGGTCGAGATGATCTGAAGAAACAATGAAACAGCAAAAATAAACAAGTCTCACATCCTTCTGCTTGTCAAGGTGAGGGTTTGGCCTGAGGAGTTTGTTTTAATGAATGTTTCGTTTCTCTAAACTTCTGTGTCCTTAAGGTGAGATGGGGAAGATTTAACAGGAACTTGAGGGGCAACAGAGGGTGGTGGGTTAATGGAACAAGTTGCCAAGAGGAGGTAGTTGAGGCAGAAACTATAATAACAGGTTTGTAGGTTAATTGGCTGGGCAAAAGTAAAAATTGTCCCTAGTGGGTGTAGGATAGTGTTAATGTGCGGGGATCGCTGGTCGGCGCGGACCCGGTGGGCCGAAGGGCCTGTTTCTGCGCTGTATCGCTAAATCTAAATCTAACAAATCTAAAACATTGAAAATACATTTGGACAGGTAAATGGACAGGAAAGGTTTAGAGGGAATGTGTAGGAAGAACTGCAGATGCTGGTTTACATCAAACATAGACACAAAGTGCTGGAGTAACTCAGCGGGTCAGGTTGCATCTTTGGAGAAAAGGAATAGGTGACATTTCGGGTCGAGACCCTTCGTCAGACTAAGGGTCAGGGAGGGGGGCTCTGGAGGCTTGGGAAGGTGGAATGTTTAGAGGGATCTGGGCCTAACATGGGCAGGTGGGACTAGTGTAGATGGGGCATCTCAGTCGGCATGGGAAAGCTGGGCTGAAGGGCCTGTTTCCATGCTGTGCGGCAGTCATACAGTATGGAAACAGGCCCTTTGGCCCAAACTGTGGGAAGGTTGCGCTAACTCAGTCGTCATTGTTACTTAAACCTTGCCAGGTCTCGACCCGAAACGTCGCCCATTCCTTCTCTCCTGAGATGTTGCCTGACCCACTGAGTTACACCAGCATTTTGTGAATAAATACCTTCGGTTTGTACCGGCATTTGCAGTTATTTTCTTACACTATATTACACCTTGCCAGGCTCACAAAGGCTCCTCAAGGGCGGACGGGTCGGGTTTAGTTCATCGCCATGTGCACCGAGGTATGGTGAAAAGCGTTCAGGCACAATGCCAGCTGCTGAGCCTGGGTGGCACTTGGCCCATAGCTGAGTTTCCCCGGTGGGTGTCTGCGGCACAAGTGGACAGACGGTGATGGCCGAGATGCCAATGGAGTTCAGCTCGGTTTCTGCACCGCTCCGCCACTCCGTGCAGGGAATGCATCACATGCTGGGTGTAAAGGCCTGGGAGATCCAGTGACGACACAGCATGTGATTCCTACCTTCCGCGCCCGGTCAGATTCCGACTGGCTCCAACAGCAGCGCTTTGTCGTGACACAGCTTGTGTCAGGCCCCTACATAATAGTCATATTGTAATGCTGGGGTTTTCAAACAAAAAAAAAAAACCAGGCAAAGAAAGGACAAAGGGGCTGGCATTAAAACCAGTAGTCAGCAACGGGGCACGTCAAATCAGAATTGCTCACAATCATGTGCTGAGCGAGGCGCATTCTCGTGCGCAGACCTCCACGCACTTGCACACTTACCCATTTGTGTGCACACCCACGTGTTAACACACCCACACAACATCACAAACACTTGGCAGAATCTTTTTAGTTTGGTTTAGTTTAGTTTAGAGATGCAGCACAGAAACAGACTCCTCTGGCCCACCGAGTCGGCGCCGACCAGCGATCCCCGCACACGAGCCCTGTCCTGCACAAGAGGGACAATTTTCAATTTTACCCAAGCCAATGAAGCTACACAAGCCTGTATGTCTTTGGGGTGTGGGAGGAAACCGGAGCGCCCAGAGAAAACCCACACAGGTCACAGGGAGAACGTACAAACTCCGTACAGACAGCACCCGTGGTCAGGATCGAACCCGGGTTTCTGGTACAGTGAGACAGCAACTCTACCACTACCCACTGTGCAGTCCCACCTCAACCAAGATTTTCCATCGAGCCACTGAACAAAAGCACAGTGGATCTGATTATTAAGGGGTTGGACACGTTAGAGGCAGGAAACATGTTCCCAATGTTGGGGGAGTCCAGAACAAGGGGCCACAGTTTAAGAATAAGGGGTAGGCCATTTAGAACTGAGATGAGGAAAAACTTTTTCAGTCAGAGAGTTGTGAATCTGTGGAATTCTCTGCCTCAGAGGGCAGTGGAGGCCAATTCTCTGAATGCATTCAAGAGAGAGCTGGATAGAGCTCTTAAGGATAGCGGAGTCAGGGGGTATGGGGAGAAGGCAGGAACGGGGTACTGATTGAGAATAATCAACCATGATCACATTGCTAAAGGGATCAGGGGGTATGGAGAGAAGGTAGGTACAGGCTACTGAGCTGAATGATCAGCCATGATCATATTGAATGGCGGTGCAGGCTCGAAGGGCCGAATGGCCTACTCCTGCACCTATTTTCTATGTTTCTATGAATGGTGGTGCTGGCTCAAAGGGCCGAATGGCCTCCTCCTGCACCTATTGTCTATTGTCTATTGTCTATCTCAGCTACATTTCACTGTGTGTGGTAATATCTTCACCCACTCCCTGGTGAGACTCTCTCTTTCTACCCTCAGTCTGTTACACTCCCACCCTCTCTCCTGGTGCTCCCCGTGAATCAACGCCTCTGCTGCCATCCTCTCTCGCCACTCGGCCCACTTGTCTAATGTTCACACGAGCGTCCGGACCGAGACATGAAGTCGCAGTCAATGCTTCAGCCTGCTGCAGTAACGTCCCGAAGCAGGCACCTGTAAAAATGTGAGTCAGACCACTTCCCACTGAAGGTTCCCTCACCTGAAGACACCGAGGATAACTCAGTAAAAGAAAGACACAAAGTGCTGGAGTAACTCAGCGGGTCTGAACAAGCGTCCCGACCCGAAACGTCACCTCTCCATGTTCTCCAGAGATGCTGCCTGACCTGCAGAATTACTCTAGCACTTTGTGTGTTTCTTTTGTAAACCAGCACCTGCAGTTCCTTGTTTCTAGGGTAACTTGGTGCTCTCTCCAACAGCCCAGCTTTTGTCTATTGAGGTAGCGGCACGGTAGCGCAGAGGTAGAGTTGCTGCTTTACAGCGAATGCAGCGCCGGAGACTCGGGTTCGATCCTGACTATGGGTGCTGCACTGTAAGGAGTTTGTACGTTCTCCCCGTGACCTGCGTGGGTTTTCTCCGAGATCTTCAGTTTCCTCCCACACTCCAAAGATGTACAGGTATGTAGGTTAATTGACTGGGTAAATGTAAAAATTGTCCCTAGTGGGTGTAGGATAGTGTTAATGTACGGGGATCGCTGGGCGGCACGGACTTGGTGGGCCGAAAAGGCCTGTTTCCGGCTGTATATATATGATGATATGATACTTTGCTGATGAAGGCTGACCAATGATGGACGAATTGTGTACAAGGATTACAGAGAGTGGTGGGCACTGCCCTGCCCATCATGGGATCTCTGGAAGGCATGGCCTCAAAGACCCACACCACTATGGCCACGCTCTCATTTCACTTCTGCCATCGGGAAGAAGATACAGGAGTCTGAAAACCATGACCTCCAGGTTCAAGAACAGCTTCTTCCCAACAACCATCAGGTTCTTGAACACGACACAACACCAACCTTGACTAAGAACTATGGACTGTCTTGGGTTGCACAAAGGACCTCAGGTAAGTGTACATTTGTCCCTAGTGCGCGTGGGGCCGTGTTAATGCGCGGGGATCACTGGTCGGTGCGGACTCGGTGGGCCGAAGGGCTTGTTTCCGTGCTGTATCTCTAAACTAAACTAAAAAAAATCAAGGCTCTCTGAGCCACTTTACAAGATCAAACTAACTAAAGGAGCAATGACGAACGGAACAGTCAGGGTGAGCGAGACATCAACTGAATTATTTTAGTTGGGGCTCCAAACAGTTTTAGGTTTAAGCACTGAAGCTTTGCTACACACACCTTGTCACCATGCTTTAGATTAGAATCTCAAACATTATTAACCACACATTGCAGAGACATGCACACAGAGGCTGACTGTCTATTTATAACTATGAGTGGTACAATACAGCAGGATTTCTACATCTCCAGTGTTTGCGATACTGGGTGGGCCTTGAACTCTAGGTGACGGTGAGCACTCAAAGAACATACTTCCTGGAGTCTTGTCTTGCTCACCACAGTATGACCTCTATTACCGTTTAAGATGCTCTAATCTATTGCTATTTTACAATCTGACCACTATTTCACCTTTTGCAACGCGCCGCTGTCTTGTTTATGCGAAAACAAACATCAGGTGTTTCTCCAAACCTGTGCCTCCAGAAATAATTGTACAAAATAAATCCAGGTGGAAGCTTGAAGCAGAACTCAGGGATAAAGGGTGGCTGTGGTTAAAGCATATATGGTTGATTTATATCCTTCTCGCGACTGGATTCGTTTTTGTTGAACATTGAACAGCACAGAACAGGAGCAAGCCCCTTGGCCCACGATGCCTGCGCTGAACATGACGCCAATTTAAACTACACTCTTCTGCCTGTGGGCTTTAGTTCTTTATTTGATGGACCGATGGAAAGATATAGCATGGAAACATGGCCTTCAGCCCACGACAACCACAGCTCACCCCGTTCACCCTGGTTCGATGTTATCCCACTGTTGCATCTATTCACAAAATGCTGGAGTAACTCAGCAGGTCAGGCAGCATCTCAGGAGAGAAGGAATGGGTGACGTTTCGCGTCGAGACCCTTCTTCAGACATTATACCCACTGTTGCATCCACTCCCAACACACTTGTGAGCAATTTGCAGAGGCCAGTCCACTTACAAACCCGCGCCCACCCGAGACGTGTGTGCAAATCCATCTGGACGCAGGGAGAACGTGCAGACTCCACACAGACAGCACCAGAGGTCAGGATCGAACCGGGATCTCTGACGATGTGAGGCAGCGGTTCTACCTGTGCTGCCCAGAACGTTTTAAGATTCTGTTGTTTAATCAGGAACTGTCACACTGAACAGACATCTGTTAACCGTATTAAATGTGTTCTTTATCAGGCAAATATTTTGTTGCACAACTCATCAAGCTCACCATGATAGAGACACGGAAGTGCAGGGAATAGAGGGATATGAATCACGCACAGGCAGATGAGGTCAGCTTAACCTGGCATCATGTTCAGCACTGACCTAGTGGGCCGAAGGGCCTGTTCCTGTGCTGTACTGTTCTACATTGCTGACAGAATACTCCTGGCTTACCTTTTTTACAGGAAGTGGTGGTGGCTTGGAATGTGTCCGGCTCTTAATGATTTGCCCGATGCCGTTGGACTGTTCATCTTGGTAGGACTTTATCGTGGAATTATGGACCATCGTCAAGTGTGGCATTAGGTTATTGGACATGCACGTAAAGATGTACTGTAGAAAGAAAATGCAAGGGTCTTATCACATCATACCACAGTCAAACTCCCCAATCCCAAGAATCCTGACATGAACCGTCACCTATCCATGTTCTCCAGAGATGCTCCCTGACCCGCTGAGTTACTCCAGCACTTTGTGTCTTTTTTTTGTAAACCAGCAACTGCAGTTCCTTGTTTATCCATCCCAATGCCATTGGTTCTTAAATGGTCCCTCTCTCACTTTGTCGATGAACGCAAGCTCACAGCTCCAAACAAGGCACAAGCAATAATCTTAAGAGTTGATATAAAATGCTGGAAATACTCAACAGGTCAGGCAGCATCTGTGAAGAGAACATTTCATGTTTTCGACCAAAAATCAAATTCATTAGAACTTTGAGCTGGAAGGTTATCTCTGCGTCTCCTTCCTCAGGCACGGTGGCGCAGCGGTAGAGTTGCTGCCTTACAGCGAATGCAGCGCCGGAGACTCAGGTTCGATCCTGACTACGGGCGCCGTCTGTACGGAGTTTGTACGTTCTCCCCGTGACCTGCGTGGGTTTTCTCCGAGATCTTCAGTTTCCTCCCACACTCCAAAGACATGCAGGTTTGGAGGTTAATTGGCTGGGCAAATGTAAAAATTGTCCCTAGTGTGTGTAGGATAGTGTTAATGTGCGGGATTCGCTGGGCGGCGCGGGCCCGGTGGGCCGAAGGGCCTGTTTCCGCGCTGTATCTCTAAATCTAAAAATCTAAATACACCCTAACCCTAACCCACAGATACTGTCTGACCCGTTACGCACTTCCAGCTCTCTCCCTTTTTATTTTCAGTATCTGCAGTGTTTTCGAGGCACAGGAGTCTGCAGATGCTGGAATCCCGAGCTGGAGAAACTCAGCAACTCTTGCACCTGGACCCACCCATCACTTGCCAGTTCTTGTCCATTCCTTTTAGTTTAGTTTAGAGATACTGTGCAGAAACGGGCCCCTCGGCCTACCGAGTCCGTGTCGACCAGCGATCCCCGCACACTAACATTACACACCACACAAAGGGCGGGGTTTACAATTTTACCGAAGCCAATTAACTTACAAACCCGCACGTCTTTTGAGTGTGGGGGGGAAACTGGAGCACCTAGAGAAAACTCACACAGATCACGAGGAAGGCGGGAGAATGGGGTTGGGAGGGAAAAATGGAAAAATGACAGAGTGGACTCGATGGGCCGAATGGCCTGATTCTTCTCCTGTGTCTTGTGAAAATGACAACAAAGGCCACAAAATGCAGCTCTCCAACGATCCCAATACCTCACAGTGAGTCACGCAGGCCAAGGGCAACCAGGGATGGACAATAATCCTAGGAGAATAAAGCACCACACACCTAGGGTTGCCAACTTTCTCACTCCAAAATAAGGGACAAAAGGTGACGTCACCGCACCGTGTGACCTCACCCAGCCAGTGGCCACACGCTCCCGCTCCACCAATGGCGGCCTCCCGAGCCGAGTAGCTACGCAACCTTCGTTAGGCGGCGCCAGGGCCTCCGGGCCTACAGCGTCCGGGCCTACAGCACCCCCTGGGCCTAATATGGGACAAGGGCGATCCCATACGGGACAAACCAATTTAGCCCAATATACAGGATGTCCCGGCTAATACGGGACAGCTGGCAAGCCCACACACACCAAAGGCCCACCTTAAATCGGCCCAGGGGATATTTGCCGTAGATGTATTCTTCTGTCCCGTTGACCTGCAGAGTGTAATTCTCCGGGTCTTCAACCGCTTTGTGCCGGAACACGGTGGCTTTTTTCTTCACCACCAACTTCATCAGGTGAGCAGGAGGGGCTTGCGCGGGTATTTGGAAGCTGAAACTCTCCTGTGGCAAAACGACAAATAAATTAAAATCACAAGCTGGATTCGGGTGCAGCAATTCGGTGGGACTGACGTCGGGACTACTGGTGTTAGCGATGCATAAACAACCTGGATGTGAATGGAGGAGGAGATTAGAATGTCTGCAGGTGACACGATCGCTGGCAATGGTGTGGACAGCTAGGCTGCTTGTCTAAGACCTCTGCAGGACACGGATCAGACGGCAGGTTCAGTAGACCATTAGCAGATGGAATTTAATCCCAACAAGTCTGAGGTGACGCACTTTCATATCATCATCATATATATACAGCCGGAAACAGGCCTTTTTTTTCGGCCCTCCAAGTCCGTGCCGCCCAGTGATCCCCGTACATTAACACTATCCTACACCCACTAGGGACAATTTTTTACATCTACCCAGCCAATTAACCTACATACCTGTACGACTTTAGCAAGGTAAATGGGATAGGATGTTGGCTGTGAATGGTGAGGTGCTAGGAAATGTTGCTTCGCAGAGGGGCCTCGGGTTTTAGACACAAAATGCTGGAGTAACTCAGCGGGACTGGCAGCATCTCTGGAGAGAAGGAATGGGTGACGCGACCTATTCACCCATTCCTTCTCTCCACAGATGCTGCCTGTCCCGCTGAGTTGCTCCAGCATTTTGTGTCTATCTTCGGTTTGAACCAACATCTTTCCTGTTTTTTTCCTACAGACCTCGGTTTTTAAGCCTGTAGTTTCCTGAAGGCGGCCATACAGGTTGATAGAGTGGTGAAGAAGGCTTATTGTCTTCATAGGTCAGGGCAAAGTTGCGATATTCTGTTGCAACTTTACGAAACACTGGTTGCGCCACACATGGAGTATTGTAAGCAGGTCTGGGTCAAATGTGCTATAGGAAGGATGCAGTTACGCCGAGCAGACCTTCCAGAATGTTCTTTGGGTGTGGAGTTTGCACGTTCTCCCAATGAGCACGTGGGTTTCCTCCGGTTTCCTCCAATCCAGTCAATATTTTGTTTTAGAGACACAGTGGGGAAACAGGCCCTCCAGCTCACCGATTCCACGCCGATCATCGATTGCCCGTCCACTCTAGTTCTATGTCATCCCACTTTCTCTTCCACTCCCTGCACACTCGGGGCAATTTGCAGAGGGCCGATTAACCTACTAACCCGCACGTCTTTGGGATGTGGGAGGAAATCAGACCACCTATGCGGTCATGAGGAGAACGTACAAACTCCGTACAGACACCACCTGCTGTCAGGATCGAAGCCGGGGCTCCGATGCTGTGAGGCAGCAGCTCTACCGCTGCGCCACCGTGCCAACCACAGTGTGCGTATCTACTATAAGGGACAGAGCTGGGAAACTCATTGACTCCATGGGAACAGAGTCTGCGCTCTGTGATATCTGGACCGTCATTCCCTGTACGTTCCTGGTCAACCTTTGATCTCGTTGGTGACGTGATCTTGAAGGACCCCTAACACCAGCATCTCACCAAACTCAGGCCTGTATCCATGTTCTCCAGAGATGCTGCCTGGCCCGCTGTTACTCCAGCACTTTGCGCCCTGTTGTGTATTAACCAGCATCTGCAGCTCCTTGGTCCTCCATCAAGCCATTAAACGTTTCATCAACAAAACTCTCCTCCCCTCCCCCACCCCCTCCAGGCAACTGTCAGTCGTGGCTGGGAGAGGGGTGGATGTCACATATCAAAGCAAGGAATGACGTCTTCACTTGGAACTTTTAAACCCGATACGGTTAAACATGCCTGATTAAATAAAGTACCTCTGTTCATCTGAAACAAGTCTGTCAAAAGACTCTTCCCCAGGCCTGTCCTGCAAATGCCGCACTCAATAGAGTACAGATTGAGAGAGGGAGATAAAGGGCTCCTCCTCCCACAAGCAAGTGTTTTGACAGTGATTATGAAACTGCAGCAGTTAGTAGGTTAACTTCTCAGCATATTATCTTTCAGTCTGAAGAAGGGTCCCGACCCGAAACGTCACCCATTCTTTTTTTTCCAGAGAAGCTGCCTGACCCGCTGAGTTACTCCAGCACTCCGTATCTATTTTTGGTATAAACTCGCGTCTGCAGTTCCTTTCTACACATATCACCTTTGTTAACTGTTAGCATTTTTTTAAATAAGAAGTAGACACAAGAAACTACAAAATACTGGAATTTTGCATAGAACGCAAGGTGCTGGAGTAACTCAACGGGTCAAGCAGCATCTCTGGAGAACATGGATAGGTGATGTTTCACAGAGTGCTAGACTAACTCAGCGGGTCAGGCAGTATCTCTGGAGAACATGGATAGGTGACGTTTCACAGAGTGCTGGAGTAACTCAGCGGGTCAGGCAGCATCACTGGAGAACATGGATAGGTGACGCTTCACAGAGTGCTGGAGTAACTCAGCGGGTCAGGCAGTATCTCTGGCGGACATGGATAGGTGACGTTTCACAGAGTGCTGGAGTAACTCAGCGGGTCATGCAGCATCTCTGGAGAACATGGATAGGTGACGTTTCACAGAGTGCTGGAGTAACTCAGCGGGTCATGCAGCATCTCTGGAGAACATGGATAAGTGACATTTCAGAGTGCTGGAGTAACGCAGCGGGTCAGGCAATATCTCTGGAGGACATGGGGTTTGGGGTTGGAATTTTTCTTCAGACTGTTTTAAAAAATATTTCTCTGGCAATTTCTCCCATTATCTGCGTCCGGAAATATCGGACTTTGTTGGGAAGATTTCAGACTTTCTAGATTGACTTCCAATTAGCCACTCCGCACTGGTTCAACATAGAGCCTTGATGTGTAGGAAGGAACTACTGTGAACTGTTTATGTATGTGCTGTTATGTTTGTGTGCCATTGTATGCTCGTTCTTAGTACCTGAACTGATGTACAGCACTTTGGTCAACGTGGGTTGTTTTTAAATGTGCTATACAAATAAAATTGACCTGACTTGACTTGATTATGTTGAATTCTTAACTGACTAGCAGATTACCCAAGTTGTATGAGTTTAGCAATTTAACTCATTAACTATTTCATCTGCAACTTGTGGATCTTGGTCTCGGGTTAGTTTAGAGATACAATATGGAAACAGGCTCTTCGGCCCACTGACTGCATGCTGACCAGTGATCCCCGGACACGAGCACAATCCAACGCACGAGGGACAATTTTACAGAAGCCAATTAACCTACAAATCTGTACATCTTTGGAATGTGGGAGGAAACCGGAGCACCCGGAGAACACCCATATGGTCACGGGGGGAACGTGCAAACTCCACACAGACAGCAGCAGTGGTCAGGATGGAACCCGGGTCTCTGGCGCTGTGAGGCAGCAACTCTACAGCAGGGCCACTGTGCCGGCTCAATGGAGAAATCTCACTCTGTAAACCTATTAGCCAGTTCATTCTTTATTTACATAAAAATAACTCGCAACTCCACACTGCCCATAGTAGATCTTATGGAGCCTAGCAGGAGTCCATTCGGCCCATCTGGCTAGTGCTATCAAGAACTCCGCACTTGTCTGGACGGAGTTTGTACGTTCTCTCCCCGTGACCTGCGTGGGTTTTCTCCGAGATCTTCGGTTTCCTCCCACACTCCAAAGACGTGCAGGTTTGTGGGCTAATTGGCTTGGTGTATGTGTAAACATTGTCCGTAGTGGGTGTAGGATAGTGTTAGTGTGCGGGGATCGCTGGTCGGCGCCGACCCGGTGGGCCGAAGGGCCTGTTTCCGCGCTGTATCTCCAAACTAAATGGCGCCTCAGGCCTTTCCCTATCAATGTACGCGACAGTTTAAAGTTTCATTATCCTACAGTGCCGGGCTTAAAGCACCAGAGATCGCTCCGCGAGGTGTAAATCTACCGAAGCTTGAGAAACATCTAACTGAATTGAACGTGGAAAGCGAAACAGCGCTGCCGTTTAGCTGGGTTTTATAAACGGAATGCGCAGCGTGTACTCACTTCGGTGTGCTGGAACTTGACGTTTATAACGATGTTGCGGCCGTTCTGCTTCGGGGCGAAGCAGTTGTTGGTTATTTCAGAGTGGGGCTCCAGGACCCGGGGGAAGTTGTACTCCATCCAGTCCAGCCACGACCTGCGCTGCCTCTCCGCCGCCCTCTCCTCGCAGAACTGGCGGATGCTCCCACGGAACTCATCCACCTCCGAGTCGGGAACGCTGTCAAACTCATGCAGGCCTGCAAAGGGGAGGGGCGGGGAGGGGAGGGGAGGGGAGGGGAGGGGAGGGGAGGGGAGGGGAGGGGAGGGGAGGCCCGGCCGTTATATTCCTCGCACTTTAAAAAATGATGAAACCGTGCAGCCGTGTACATTGGCAGCGAGAGACCCGAGGTGCGGCTCTTGACAGCTCTGGCCAGATGGGCCGAATGGACTCCTGCTAGGCTACATAAGACCTGCGCAAAAAGCTGGAGTGACTCAGCGGGACAGGCTGCATCCCTGGGGAGGAATGGGTGGTGTTTCAGGTTGAGACCCTTCTTCAGACTAGTCGTGGTAGCGACGGAGAGCTTTTTTTCCCGTCGCCTCTGCCTCTGTGCTTTTTTCCATGGGAAGGAGTCCTCACCCCCCAGTGATGACCCCCTTCTCCCGTCTCCACCAGTCCCCCTCCTCTTGGACTCCCCAAACGGCCTTCTACCTTCCCAAGACCTTTTTATTTCTAACTGCAGGCGTGACATCAACCGCCTCAACGTACCTACTCCAACCTCACCCCCTCTGAGCGTCCAGCCCTCCGGTCACTCTGCAGCAACTCTGGCATGATCATCAAACCCGCCGCCGACAAGGGAGGTGCCGTGGTAGCCTGGCGCGCTGACCTCTACCGGCCTGAGGCCAGGCGACAACTCTCAGACACCTCCTCCTACTTATCCTTGGACCATGACCCCACCGACGAGCACCAGGCCTTAATCTCTAACACCATCACTGACCTCATCACCTCTGGCTGTCTGCCTTCCACAGCCTCCAGCCTTATCGTTTCCCAGCCCCGCACGGCCCGTTTTTACCTTCTCCCCAAAATCCACAAACACAAACTGCCCTGGCAGACCCATTGTTTCTGCCTGCTCCTGTCCCACGGAAATGATTTCCACGTTCCTCGACTCCATCCTATCCCCCCCCCGGTCCAATCTCACTCGTCCTAAGTCCAAGATACGTCACGTGCCCTTCGTCTCTTTAATGACTCCCGCTTTCCGAGCCCCCACCCCCTCATCTTTACTGTGGATGTCCAGTCACTCTACAACTCCATCCCCCACCAGGAAGGCCTGGAAGCCCTCAGTTTCTTCGTCGACCGCAGAACCGGCCAATTTCCGTCTCCTAGCACTCTCCTCCGCCTAGCGGAGCTGGTCCTCACCCTCAACAACTTCTCCTTCCACTCCTCCAACTTTCTCCCACTTCCTCCAAGTCCAAGGCTATGGGCACCCGCATGGGTCCCAGCTATGCCTGCCTCTTGGTAGGGTACGTTGAACAATCCCTGTTCCAGGCGTACACTGGCCCTATCCCCGAACTCTATCTCCGTTACATCGATGACTGCATCGGTGCTACCATCTGCACCCATGTAGAACTCATGGACTTCATCAACTTCATCACCAATTTCCAACCTGCACTCAAATTTACTTGGACCATCTCCGACACCTCCCTTCCCTTTCTTGATCTCACCGTCTCCATCACAGGAAATGGACTATTGACTGACGTCTATTACAAACCCACTGACTCCACAACCATCTAGACTACACTTCTTCCCACCCTGCTTCCTGTAAAGACTCTATCCCCTACTCCCAATTCCTCTGTCTATGCCACATCTGCGCCCAAGATGAGGTGTTCCATACCAGGACATCCGAGATGTCCTCATTCTTTAGGGAACGGGGGTTCCCATCTCCCATCATAGATGAGGCCCTCACTCGTGTCTCCTCGGTACCCCACAGCTCCGCCCTTACTCCCCCTCCCCCTAGTCAAAACAGAGACAGGGTCCCCCTTGTCCTCACCTTTCACCCCATCAGCCGTCGCATCCAACACATAATCCTCTGAAATTTCCACCACCTTCAACAGGATCCCACCACGAGCCACATCTTCCCATCTCCACCCCTTTCCACCTTCCACAGAGACAGCAACTCCCTGGTTAACTCATCCCTTCCCACCCAAACCACCCCCTCCCCAGGTACCTTCCCCAGCAACCGCTGAAGATGCAACACCTGTCCCCATACCTCCTCCCTCGACTCTGTCCATGGGCCCCGACAGTCCTTCCAGGTGAGACAGAGGTTCACTTGCACCTCCTCCAACCTCATCTACTGTATTCGTTGTTCAAGATGTGGACCCTTATACATCGGCGAGACTGGGCGATCCGGCATTCCCTCTCTCTCTATCTCTCTCCCACCCAAGTCGCACCAGCTTCTCGTTTCCACCCAACAAACAGTTAACAATGGCCTGTGTCCTTTATCATCGTTGCTTTTTTGCACATCTTTCATTCATTGTTCTTTATCTCTCTACATCACCGTCTATATCTCTCGTTTCCCTTATCCCTAACCAGTCTGAAGAAGGGTCTCGACCCAAAACATCACCCATTCCTTCTCTCCAGAGATGCTGAGTTCCTCCAGCATTTTGTGCCTGTCTTCAGTTTAAACCAGCATCTGCAGTTCCTTCCTATACATGAGATCTATGATGGGCAGTGGAGAATTGAGAAGTTTATGGAAATAGAGAATGAAGTTGGCTAATACGTTTCCAAAGTGAAAAGTTAAACAGCCAGTAGAGCTGCTGCCTCGCGGCGTCAGAGGCCGGGGTTCGATCCCGACCTCGGGTGTTGTCTGCGTGTGTGGATTTGCAGGTTCTCCCTGTGACCATGTGGGTTTCCAAATGTGGGCATCATTCATCCATCCATCCATCCATCCATCCATCCATCCATCCATCCATCCATCCATCCATCCATCAATCAATCAATCAATCCGTCCGTCCGTCCGTCCGTCCGTCCGTCCGTCCGTCCGTCCGTCCGTCCGTCCGTCCGTCCGTCCGTCCGTCCGTCCGTCCGTCCGTCCGTCCGTCCGTCCGTCCGTCCGTCCGTCCGTCCGTCCGTCCGTCCGTCCGTCCGTCCGTCCGTCCGTCCGTCCGTCCGTCCGTCCGTCCGTCCGTCCGTCCGTCCGTCCGTCCGTCCATCCATCCATCCATCCATCCATCCATCCATCCATCCATCCATCCATCCATCCATCCATCCATCCATCCATCCATCCATCCATCCATCCATCCATCCATCCATCCATCCATCCATCCATCCATCCATCCATCCATCCATCCATCCATCCATCCATCCATCCATCCATCCATCCATCCATCCATCCATCCATCCATCCATCCATCCATCCATCCATCCATCCATCCATCCATCCATCCATCCATCCATCCATCCATCCATCCATCCATCCATCCATCCATCCATCCATCCATCCATCCATCCATCCATCCATCCATCCATCCATCCATCCATCCATCCATCCATCCATCCATCCATCCATCCATCCATCCATCCATCCATCCATCCATCCATCCATCCATCCATCCATCCATCCATCCATCCATCCATCCATCCATCCATCAATCAATCAATTCATTCATTTGGTTGCTCTGGTTTCCTCCCACACCCCTAAAGACGTGCGGGTTTGCAGATTGATCGCCCTCTGTAAATTGTAGAACTCGGATTGTCACCCTCATGTGTGTAGGGAGTAGATGAGAAAGTGGGATAACATAGAACTAGTGTGAACAAGGGTGATTGATGGTAGGCATGGACTCGGTGGGCCGAAGGGCCTGTTTCCACACTGTATCACTAAATCATCCTTGGCAGAACGTGCCAGGCGGCTGGGACAGTTTAGACACAAAATGCTGTAGTAACTCAGCGGGTCAGGCAGCATTTCTGGAGAGAAGGAACAGGTGACATTTCGGGTCGAGACTGGGAGGCAGGGGAGAGGGTAACTAGAGGTGTGAAAAGGTACTGAACAAATGAATGTCAGTTTATACAGCACCGATTCCAGTGCGGACAGAGGGCATCAGAATGTGGAATGGGATTGGGGTCGGGGAACAGTGGGAGGGTTGGATGTGCTTCAGTGGGCAACACAGACGTCATCAGCCGAACATTGTGGGTGCAAAACCACCTCTAGGATTTGCCACCACACCACAGTCAGTCAAGTGAATGCCAGTCTGTGTGTCTAAACTGAGCCATCATAACTTCTTCCTCAAGATGGGGCATCGTGGTCAGCATGGACGAGTTGGGCCGAAGGGCCTTTTCCCGTGCCGTCTGACGGGCGAGCGGCAGAATCTGAAGAGAGTTGATGGGAAGGTGCAGAGGGCGGCACGGTGGCGCAGCGGTAGAGTTGCTGCCTTACAGCGCTGGAGACCTAGGTTCGATCCTGACTATGGGTGCTGTCTGTGTGGAGTTTGTACGTTCTCCCTGTTGGGTGTGACCGCCTGGGTTTTCTCTGGGTGCTCCGGTTTCCTCCCACGCTCGAAAGACCTACAGGTTTGTAGCTTAATTGGCCTTGTCTACGTGTGCAGGATATGGCTAGTGTACCGGGAGATCGCTGGTCGGCGCGGACTAGGTGGGCTGGTGGGATGATTCTGTGCTGTATCTCTAAAGTTTAAAGAGTAAATAAGAAAATGAGACACATGTAGGAGCAGTGTAAATAGACAATAGGTGCAGGAGGAGGCCATTCGGCCCTTCGAGCCAGCACCGCCATTCAATGTGATCATGGCTGATCATTCTCAATCAGTACCCCGTTCCTGCCCTCTCCCCATACCCCCTGACTCCTGACTCTGACTAAATAGGTGATTGATGGCTAGTTCAGACTCAAAGGGCTGTAGGGCCTGTTCCTGTGCTGTTGCCCTCTGCACCTTCAAGCTTCAGGGGACATTTGGAGTCAGGGACTTTTGCAAATGGGTTTGGAAACCACCCCTACACAAAGGGTGTAGGTGATTGGAACTGATACCGGGGGGGGGGGGGGGGGTTTGTTGTTCCCTCAGCAATTTGCCAGCAATACCTGTGTCCCAAAAACAAATGTGTAGGAAGGTCCCTTTACATTGCCAACTTAAGACGTTTAGTTTTAGTTCAGAGATACAGTGCGGAAACAGGCCCTTCGGCCCACCGTGTCCGGGCCGCCCCTCTTCTATCCTCTAGATTTTTAGATTTAGAGATACAGCGCAGAAACAGGCCCTTCGTCCCACCGGGTCCGCGCCGCCAAGCGATCCCCGCACACTAACACTATCCTACACCCATTAGGGACAATTTTTACATTTGCACAGCCAATTAACCTACAAACCTGTACGTCTTTGGAGTGTGGGAGGAAACCGAAGATCTCGGAGAAAACCCACGCCGGTCACGGGGAGAACGTACAAACTCCGTACAGACGGCGCCCGTAGTCAGGATCGAACCTGAGTCTCCGGCGCTGCATTCGCTGTAAGGCAGCAACTCTACCGCTGAGCCACCGTGGAGAAACCTTCTACCTTGGAGAAAAAGAGTCTGTCCATTTACCCCGTCTATTCCCGTCACCATTTTGAACACCTTGTTCAGTCGGGTAGTAACTGGATGCACAGACTTCGTGCTGGGGAAGGACACCTCCCTTGCCATTGCAGTGCAAGGCTTGTGTGTGTGTGTGACTCAGCGCTTGCTGTAAGAGGGAGTTGGTGCTCGACACTCACTGTTTTGACACGCCACCAACGGGAATGTTGGAGAGCAGCTTGCCAGAATAAATGGGAGGAATTCTCCCCCTCAGTTGCAAGGAGGACGTTGCTTCGGGATTATGGTTGTGGTTTAACTGTTGCTGGATTGTGCCCCCAGGTTCTGCCTCTTGCTGGCAGGGTAATACGAGTCAACACATTCCAGTCAACACATTCAAATGCAGACGTGGCGGGCAGCAGGCACGGTGGCGCAGCGGTAGAGTTGATGCCTTACAGCGGGTTCGATCCTGACCACGGGTGCTGTCTGTGCAGAGTTTGTTCATTCTCTCTGTGACCACGTGGGTTTTCTCCGGGTGCTGCGGTTTCCTCCCACTCCAAAGTGGAGGTAAATGGGCCAAGCACAGGCAAATTGGACGAGCTTAGACAGGGCCTCGTGGTCGGCATGAACTCGATGGGCTGAGGGGTCAGTGTCCGTGCGATGTGACTCTATGAATAATTTTCCACCTCTATTGTCCCTCAACAGAACTGTCAGAAACAGCGTCTTCCCTGCGACAATCAGGCTATTAAACACGACAACCTCCAAATAGCTCTGAACAAGATAGGCTTGGGGGTATTATGTTCGATTCTGCATTATTATTATTTGTCTGGTTGTTTTTACATACACTGAATATTTATGTGTGTGTGCGTGTGCGTGCGCGTGCGTACTTATATATATATATTTATATATATAGTGTAAGAAAATAACTGCAGATGCTGGTACAAATCGAAGGTAATTATTTCACAAAATGCTGGAGTAACTCAGCAGGTCAGGCAGCATCTCAGGAGAGAAGGAATGGGTGACGTTTCGGGTCGAGACCCTTCTTCAGTCTTCGGACTGAAACGTCACCCATTCCTTCTCTCCTGAGATGCTGCCTGACCTAACCTGCTGAGTTACTCCAGCATTTTGTGAAATATATATATAAAAATATATATTCAGTGTGTGTACGTATCTACTGTATATGTGTCAGATACTGTGTGTAAGCATAGCATTCAGGAAAAGTGCAATATACATAAATACATTATACATACATACATATATCTGAACTTCTTTTACAGAACACCAGTTTTACATATCCTGTTGTGCTGCTGCCAGCACGAATGTCATTGTTCTGTTTTGGGACATATGGCAATAAAACACTCTTGAGCTGGGCTCTGTGGCGCTGTGAGGCCGCATCTCTGCCCTGTGCCACTCTGCCACTCTCTCCCACTGTACCCCCCCCACTGTACCCCCCCCACTGTACCCCACACCGCTGTACCCCTCCCACTGTACCCCCCCCCCCACTGTACCCCCCCCACTGTACCCCCCCCACTGTGCACACCCCACTGTACCTCCTCCCACTGTACCCCTTCCCACTGTACCCCCTCCCACTGTACCCTCTCCCACTGTACCCCCTCCCACTGTACCCCCACACTGCTGTACCCCCCCCCCACTGTACCCCCACACCGCTGTACCCTCTCCCACTGTACCCCCCCCACTGTACCCCCACACCGCTGTACCCCCACACCGCTGTACCCCCCCCCCCACTGTACCCCCCCCCCCCACTGTACCCCCACACCACTGTACCCCCACACCGCTGTACCCTCTCCCACTGTACCCCCCCACTGTACCCCCTCCCACTGTACCCCCCCCACTGTACCCCCTCCCACTGTACCCCCCCCCCACTGTACCCCCTCCCACTGTACCCCCTCCCACTGTACCCCCTCCCACTGTACCCCCTCCCACTGTACCCCCACACCGCTGTACCCTCTCCCACTGTACCCACCCCCCACTGTACCCCCTCCCACTGTACCCCCTCCCACTGTACCCCCCCCCACTGTACCCCCCCCCCACTGTACCCCCTCCCACTGTACCCCCCCCCCCCCCACTGTAACCCCCCCCCACTGTACCCCCACACCGCTCCTCTTACCTTTGCCGATGAGGAGGCTGATCTGGGAGTTGACGAGCTTCTCGGCCCGGTCGCCCTCGCGGGCCACCAGCTTGAGGATGGGGAGGAACGGCCGCACGTCACACAGTCTCCGGCCCTCATCCTCCAGCTCCTCCTGCTCGGCCGTGTGGTTGATGCACGTGAACACATAGGCTTCGGGCTCACTCAGAGTGTGGAACAGTGGCTGCTGCTGAGCCTGCTGCCAGAGCAACTGTGGGAGAGAGGGAGGAGAGAGGGAGTGAGGGAGGGTGAGAGAGAGAGAGAGAGGGAGAGGGAGAGGGAGGGGAGGGAGGGTGAGTGATGTGAGTGAGTGAGTGAGTGAGTGAGTGAGTGATAGGTGAGTGAGTGAGTGAGTGAGTGAGTGAGTGAGTGAGAAAGAGAGGGAGGGAGATTGAGAGAGAGAGAGAGAGAGAGAGAGAGAGAGAGAGAGAGAGAGAGAGAGAGAGAGAGAGAGAGAGAGAGAGAGAGAGAGAGAGAGAGAGAAGAGAGAGAGAGAGAGAGAGAGAGAGAGAGAGAGAGTGAGGGAGGGAGTGTGAGAGGGTGAGAGAGAGAGAGAGAGAGTGAGAGTGAGAGAGACAGACGAGTGTGTGAGGGAGAACAAGCGAGAGAGGACTCTAGATGGGTATCTTGGTCTGCATGGGTAACTCGGGCTGAAGGGTCAGTTTGACACCCTGACTCTAACTGTTCTGTGCCGAGAACTATATTCTGCACTCTGTATCATCCCCTTTGCTCTACCTATTGTACTTGAGTTTGGCTTGATTGCATTTATATCTAGTATTATCTGATCTGATTGGATAGCACTCTGAAGATAGGTCCTGACCCGAAACGTCACCTATCCATGTTCTCCAGAGATGCTGCCTGACCCGCTGAGTTACTCCAGCACTCTGTGAAACGTCACCTACCCATGTTCTCCCAAGATGCTGCCTGACCCGCTGAGTTACTCCAGCAATCTGTGAAACGTCACCTACCCATGTTCTCCAGAGATACTGCCTGACCCGCTGAGTTACTCCAGCACTCTGTGAAACGTCACCTACCCATGTTCTCCAGAGATGCTGCCTGACCCGTTGAGTTAGTCCAGCACTTTGTGTCTATTTTTGGAACCCAGCGCCTGCAGTTCCGTGTTTCTACTCTTCTTTCAAGAGAGAGTTAGATTTAGCTCTTTGGGCTAAGGGAATCAAGGGATATGGGGTAAAGGCCAGAACAGGGTACTGATTTTGGATGATCATATTGAATAGTAGTGTAAGAAAATAACTGCATATTGAAAACTGATCATATTGAAAATAAATGCCTGTACAAATCGAAGGTATTTATTTCACAAAATGCTGGAGTAACTCAGCGGGTCAGGCAGCATCTCAGGAGAGAAGGAATGGGTGACGTTTCGGGTCGAGACCCTTCTTCAGACTGAATATTCGTATTGAATAGTAGTGCTGGCTGGAAGGGCCGAATGGCCTACTGCTGCACCTATTTTCTATGTTTCTACCTCAGGATAGTGGTTGCGTTGAAAACTTCAATCTCTCTTTTACCGTATTGCAAAACGATAACTTGGGCAACGAGATAAATTGGTGCATTGTCTTTCAAATGGAATATTAGAATTTTTCTGTTGAACTTCCAGGTACTGAGTGCGCAATCGTTCCTCCGGAGTGTTGCACAGCACACGTACTTTACTGTCAGTGGTGAAGCAACCATTGCACATCCCTGGTAACCAGGAGCTGACTCTCAGCCGATCCCCTGCCTCTGACTAAGGGCAGCCGGGTTACTTGTCATTGCACCCATGAACCATTTGGCTGGTAGAATCTGCTCTTGGAAAGACCGATCCCGTCACCCCCCCAGTGAATCGTTCCCCACTCCTCACCCCGGGCTGGGGGCAGAGTCGGGCCGAGGCCGAGAACAAAGGGGGCCCAATTCACTGGAATTTAGAAGGATGCGAGGGGATCTTATAGAAACATATGCAATTCTTAAGGGATTGGACAGTGCTAGATGCAGGAAAAATGTTCCCCATGTTGGGGGAAGTCCAGAACCAGGGGTCACAGTTTAAGAATAAGGGGTACGCCATTTAGGACTGAGATGAGGAAAGACTTTTTTCACCCAGAGAGTTGTGAATCTGTGCAATTCTCTGCCACAGAAGGCAGTGGAGGCCAATTTACTGGAAGTTTTCAAGAGAGAGTTAGATTTAGCTTTTAGGGCTAACGGAATCAAGGGATATGAGGAGAAAGCAGGAACGGGGTACTGATTTTGGATGATCAGCCATGATCATATTGAATGGCGGTGCTGGCTCGAAGGGCTGAATGGCCTCCTCCTGCACCTATTTTCTATGTTTCTATGTGTCTACCTTTGGTGTAAACCAACATCTGCAGTTCCTTCCTCCACATGATGCAGATAGTAATGAGTTACGGTGACTGACTTTAAAAAAATGATCATTCTAATCATCTGCATCACATCAGTCCCATTACCTGCCTGTTCTCCACAGTTCTCATAAAAATGTTTTCAAGCACGCAAATCTAAGATGCTGAAATAGTCACTGCATGTAAATGGGGACAAGAGGATCTGCAGATACTGGAAAAGACACAAAGTGCTGGAGTAATTCAGCGGGTCAGGCAGCATCGCTGGAGGACATGGATTGAAGACCTTTCAGCCTTCTTCAGACCCGAAATGTCACCCACCCTTCTCCAGGGATGCTGCCTGACCCCCTCTGAGTTACTCCAGCACTTTGTGTCTTTTTTTTGTAAACCAGCATCTGCAGCTCCTTGTCTCTGCAGATGCTGGAATCTTGAGTAAATCACCGTGTGCTGGAGGAACTCAGCGGGCAGCATCAGTGGAGGGAATGGATCGGTGATATTTTAGGTCAGGACCCTTCATTGGACATTGCCCATCTTTTCCTTCCACAGAAGGTGGCACAGTGGTAAAGTTGCTGCCTCACAGCGCCGGAGTCCCGGGTTCAATCCTGACTAAGGGTGCTGTCTGTATGGAGTTTGTTCGTTCTCTCTGAGACTGCGTGGGTTTTGTCCGGGTGCTCCGGTTTACTCCCACTCCAAAGACGTACAGGTTTGTAGGTCAATTGGCTTTGGTAAAGATTGTAAATTGTCCCAATACAGTACGTAGGATAGTGCTACTATATGGGAATCACAGGTCGGCGCGGACTCGGCAGGCCGAAGGGCCTGCTTCCATGCTGTATCTCTAAACTAAACTAAGCTGCAGATGCTGTTTAACACACAAAAAGGCACAAAGTACTGGAGTAACTCAGCGAGCAGGTCAGGCCACATCTCTGGAGAGCATTGGAAAGGTGAAGTTTTGGGTCGGGACCCTTCTTCAGACTGTAGACGGGGATAAACTCAGGGGAGGAAGCAATGAAAACCTCCCTTTGTTACTGAAGCTCAATACCCAGAGTGACCTTGCTTTCATGACCAACTCACCGCTTTGATGACCTTGATTGAAGAACTACGAGGCACGCAGAAGTTCAAGTAAATGCCGGTGGGAAGCAGAAATTCAACCTCCACTTCCCGATTCTCATCCTCACTCCAGAAGTCCTGGTGGTAATGTATTCCAGGGGGCATTGTTGCCACTTCTCAGTTCCGGTCCCCCCTGCCACATAAAAAACACACAAAGCGGAGTTTTGAGAGAAGAGCAAAATACCACGTTGCCCCAAGTTCCAACAACGATGCTACCGATTCGAGTTGCACTGCGCGTCGACTAAACAGAAAAAAACACCCCGTCCAATACGTTTAACCTTGTTGCACAAAGAACTCATTTCTCGTCGACACCCGGCTGGATTTCGCAACGCTTTGGCTGGTTGAGGTTCCACAACCGAGTTCAAAAGGGAACTAGACAAAGTCCAGGATACACAGTGGGGGGCGAGAGAGTGGCACCAACGGCAATGATCCAGCAACGTTCCAGCATGGGACCACTGGGCCGAATGGCCTCCACCTCAGCTAGATTTCAGACCTGGGTGTTGCTTGGCTCAGAAGGAAAAGAATATTCCAGAATTAATTTCGCTTAGGTTCGAGATAGCGCATGGAAACGGGCCCTCTGGCCACCGAGTCCACGCGCCGACCGGCGATTACCCGTGGCACTGGTTCTATCCCACACACCAGGGACAATTCACAGAAGCCAATCAACCTACAAACCTGCACGTCTTTATAATGTGGGAGGAAACCGGAGCGCCCGGAGGGAAGCCACAGCGGTGACCGGGAGAACGTACAGGCTCCGTACAGGCAGCGTCCGTAGTCAGGATCGAATCCGGGTCCCTGGCGCTGTGCGGCGGCAACTCTACCGCTGCGCCACCGGGCCGCCCATATAGCAAGTTGCCAATTTTGGATGAGTTGGCACGTGGGTGTGAATGGCCACAGAGGGACGGTGGGTGGGCGAAGTCTGGAGGCTCAGAAAGATTCATTAAAGCAGCCTCGGGCTCCTGACCGAATTATAACACAAAACTATTATTTATTTACAGAAACCCTGGAGATCCCCATGATTGCAAGTGAAAGTGAACACGTTGTTTAAATAATGATCAGAAACAACCCTGATCTGGATTCTGGGCGGATGGGCACAGCACATCTCTCTCTCTCGCTGCTATTTAAAGAAAATGACACTTTTCAATTTGACGTTCGGGAATCAGAACCTCATTGCGGTTTTCCACCCTCAGTGCCTTGGTATCACCCTCCTTCTACCTCCCCCCCAACCCCCGCCCATCCCATCTTAGCTCGGCTTAGAGATACAGCGTGGAATCACCCTGTACATTAGTTCTATGTCAAACACACGAGGGACGATTTTACAGAAGCCATGTAACTTGCAAACCCACACGTCTTTGGGATGTGGGAGGAAACTGGATCACCCGGAGGAAAGCCACGCGATCACAGTGAGAGCCGACGAACTCCGCACAGACAGCGCCCGAGGTCTGGATCGAGTCCGGGTCTCTGGTGCTGTGATGCATCATCTCCACCACCGGCATCTCCGCGATTGACATCCGGAGATCCATTGCGAGCGGGCTGGAGCGATGCTGGGAGAGGGCAGCTCATCCACATCTGCACAATGATCCAATTCAATGATCTCCGCAGCGCCTCAAATCACCCCTGGAGATCCACGACCTTGGTCACCACCACACCATCCTTGCCGGCTACAAGGGGCATTGCCACATCCGGGCTGCCCCAACCATCGACCCCAGCATCTGCATCATGGACCCAGGTGGCCACTGGGCCCATCCTGCTGTGACAGCCCTTTGGAAGACCGACATTACAGGAGCCCATCCCTTTGCCTCTTCTCCTCCGTCCCCAGCCGCTGGTTCTAATGCACCAGGATGCAGCGTTGATAGACAATAGACAATAGACAATAGATAATAGGTGCAGGAGGAGGCCATTCAGCCCTTCGAGCCAGCACCGCCATTCAATGCGATCATGGCTGATCACTCTCAATCAGTACCCCGTTCCTGCCTTCTCCCCATACCCCCTCACTCCGCTATCCTTAAGAGCTCTATCCAGCTCTCTCTTGAAAGCATCCAACGAACTGGTCTCCACTGCCTTCTGAGGCAGAGAATTCCACACCTTCACCACTCTCTGACTGAAAAGGTTCTTCCTCATCTCCGTTCTAAATGGCCTACCCCTTATTCTTAAACTGTGGCCTCTTGTTCTGGACTCCCCCAACATTGGGAACATGTTTCCTGCCTCTAATGTGTCCAATCCCCTAATTATCTTATATGTTTCAATAAGATCCCCCCTCATCCTTCTAAATTCCAGTGTATACAAACCTAATTGCTCCAGCCTTTCAACATACGACAGTCCCGCCATTCCGGGAATCAACCTAGTGAACCTACGCTGCACGCCCTCAATAGCAAGAATATCCTTCCTCAAATTTGGAGACCAAAACTGCACACAGTACTCCAGGTGCGGTCTCACCAGGGCCCGGTACAACTGCAGAAGGACCTCTTTGCTCCTATACTCAATAAAGATACCGTTCACTGCCTCGGGGGATTGTCAAAGGTCCCGTGGCACTGGAATGAAGAGAACCAGAGAAGTGTTTGTTCCCTGATGTCCTTTAGGCCAACGTCACACTCAACATCATTCAGCACGGTGGCACAGTGATAGAGTTGCTGCCTGACAGCGCCACAGGCTGGGGTTCAATCCTGACTAGGGGTGCTGTTTGTACGGAGTTTGTACATTCTCCCTGGGACTGCGTGGGTTTTCAACGGGTGCTCCGGCTTCATCCAACATTCCAAAGACATAAAGATTTGTAGGTTAATTGGTTTCTGCAGATGATCCCTAGTGTGTAGCATGGAACCAGTGTAGGGATGATCGCTAGTCAACATGGACTCAGTGGGCAGAAGGGCCTGTTTCCATGCTGTATCCCTAACTTAAACTAAACTAAATAGGTGGAGACACAAGAGATTGCAGGTGGTGGAATCTAGAACTTGTTGGAGGACCTGAGTGGGTCAGGCAGCACGGGGAAGGAATGCTTTGTTTAAACAGCATGGAAACAGGTCCTATAGCCCACCAGGCCCACGACAACCATCAATCACCATTCACACTCGTCCTATGTTATCCCCACTTTCTCATCTCAATCGAGGAGCTTTATTTCACCCCAGTCATACCCTCTTATCAAAGGTCGTAAGATCATAAGAGATAAGAGTAGAATTAGGCCATTCGGCCCATCGCCATTCAATCGTGGCTGATCTATCTCTCCCTCCTAACCCCATTCTCCTGCCCTCTCCCCATAACCCCTGACACCCGCACTCTTCTCCCCTCTCCCATCCAGCAGAAGATACAAAAGCTTGAAAGCATCTACCACCAGACTCAGGAACAGCTCCTTCCTCTCTGTTATCAGACGACTCATAAGCTAAGGCATAATCCTCATCTTCCAACCTACCTCACTGTGAACACTGGACTTTTCCCTCTGGAACTGTAATGAGCTTGCCTTCTCCCCATAACCTCTGACACCTGTACGAATCAAGAATCTATCTATCCCTGCCTCAAAAATATCCATCGACTTGGCCTCCACAGCCTTCTGTGGCAACGAATTCCACAGATTCACCACCCTCTGACTAAAGAAATTCCTCCTCATCTCCTTCCGAAAAGGACGTCCTTTAATTCTGAGGCTGTGACCTCTAGTCCTAGACTCTCCCACTAGTGGAAACATCCTCTCCACATCCACTCTATCCAAGCCTTTCACTATTATGTATGTTTCAATGAGGTCCCCCCTCATTCTTCTAAAGTCCAGCGAGGTCAGGCCCAGTGCTGACAAGCACTCATCAGAGGCTGGCCTACTCATCCCTGGGATCATCCTAGTAAATTATTCTTTCTGGTATCTAGTCCCAAGTCTAGTCTGTTGTTTCAGACAAACTACTCCAGATCAGAGGTCTCAGACCCTCATCTTGCACTAACTGCCCCATGGAGTGCCCCATAGACACAGAGTGCATCGAACAAGTTGAGGCCAGTTCATTGGCTATATTTAAGAGGGAGTTAGATGTGGCCCTTGTGGCTAAAGGGATCAGGGGAGAGAAGGCAGGTACGGGATACTGAGCTGGATGATCAGCCATGATCATATTGAATGTCGGTACAGGCTCGAAGGGCCGAATGGCCTACTCCTGCACCTATTTTCTATGTTTCTATGGATCACGAAACATCACGGCTCCTCACTCTCTCTGTCAGCCACAGTCAGTCGCCAAACAGACAGCAACCAGCCAGGATACCTTCTGCTGGGCAAGGAGAAGCGGAAACTCACATCGTATCAGGGAGAATGTACAATCTGTAGACAGGCAGCACCCAAAACCAGGATCGGACTTTGGTGCAGGAAGGAATTGCAGATTCTGGTTTAACGCGAAGATAGACACAAAAGGCTGGAGTAACTCAGCGGGACAGAAGGAATGGGTGACGTTTCGGGTCGAGACCCTTCTTCAGACGCCCAGCCTGAAGAAGGGTCGCGACCCGAAACGTCACCCATTCCTTCTGTCCCGCTGAGTTACTCCAGCTTTTTGCGTCGAACTTTGGTCCCCGGAGTTACAGTGCAGCCGCGCTAAACAACAGAGGCTCTCTCTTTTAAAACTGAAATATTCCTTTACTTGCAGGATGGCAGATTTTTGTTTAGGTTTATTTTATTGTCACGTGGAGCGAGTTACGGTGGAAAACCTTATTTTGCATGCTATCCAAAGAGATCAGACATGCCGTACATAAATACAATCAAGTCAAACTCAAGTACCAATAGGTAGAGTAAAGGGGAAGATAGACAGTGCAGAATATAGTTCTCAGCATTGCAGCGCACCAAAGATGGACACAGAGTGCTAGAGTAACTCAGCGGTTCAGGCAGCATCTCTGGAGAAAAAGGATGGGTGACGTTTTCGGGTCAGTGCCTTTCTTCATTCCAGCTCTGTTCTTCCAGCACTTTATATCTATCTTTGGTGTACAGCAGCACTTGCAGTTCCAGTTTCTACATATTATAGCGCACCAGTTCCATGGACAAAGACCAATGTCCGCGATGGGGTAGGGGTGAACCGGACAGTACCCTCGCTGGTGGAAGGACCGTTCAGAAGCCTAATCTACCCCAGAAAGTAGAGAGTTTATTCAAAGGCTGAGCTTTGAAGAGGTGTTGGACTGATGGAATTAGGAGATATGGAGACTGGGTGGGAGAACAGAAGAGACGCAGTCTGTGCCAGTGTCCCATCTCTATCGAGGAGCTTTCTTTCACCCCAGTCATATCCTCTTATCATAGGTCATAAGATCACAAGAGATTGGAGTAGAAGTAGGCCATTCGGCCCATCAAGTCTACTCCGCCATTCAATCACGGCTGATCTATCTCTCCCGCCTAACCCCATTCTCCTGCCCTCTCCCCATAACCCCTGACACCCACACTCTTCTCCCCTCTCTCATCCAGCAGAAGATACAAAAGCTTGAAAGCATCTACCACCACATTATCAGACTACTCATATGCTAAGGCATAATCCTGATCTTCCAACCTACCTCACTGTGAACACTGGACCTTTTACTCTGGAACTGTAATGCGCTTGCCTTCTCCCCATAACCTCTGACACCCGTACTAATCAAGAATCTATCTATCTATCTATTTCTGCCTCAAAAACATCCATTGACTTGGCCTCCACAGCCCGTGCCAGTGTCTGGTGATATTGTTGAACAGACCTGAGCAAATGCTCACCTCCTGCCCCTGTTCCTCAGATGGCTACGACAGACAGCAGCGACAAGCAGCAAACGTAAAGTGAAATACACTCATCCATTTTCACATTTAGTCTCAGTGTGCATTCGCATTGAGCCGCCCACTCCCACTTCTTTCCACTAAAGAATATTTAGAAACCGCACACGCTGGTAGGTGGTGCAGTTGCTGTTTTCCTGAAGCACACGTCAAGCTTTTGATAAACTGTGACTGAATGCTAAAGGGGAAATGTGCCAGGCAGCGGGGGCTTTCTAAGCGGATGAAATGTGACCTTCCTATGTTTGTGTGCCGAGATTCAAAGCTCTGGGCTTGTTCCGCACGCTGGTGAATGATTTGTGGTCTTACTATGGTTCGGATATGGGCGGATGTCGAGTGGAGCTATAATTGTCTGCTAGATGCAACAAAAAAGCCGATTGCAGGGTGGGTTGCATTTGGGTTGGGCTGGGGATCGGATTTGTACAAGTGCTGTTGACTGAGGCGCTGGCCCCAATAGCAGGCACGAGGGGGCAACATGACAAATGACTGCCAGCAGTAACAGGAGTGATAGCAGGAACCAGTGATTCACAGAGTCACAGTAACAGGGGCGCAAAATAACAGACACAGAGTCACAAAATAACAGAGACAGCGATACAGAGACACAGTCACAATATCACAGTCACAGAGACACAGAGACACACAGGTACAGAGAGAGAGAGAGACAGAGTCGCGGAGACAGAGAGACAGAGAGTCACAGACATACAGCATGAAAATAGGCCCTTTGGCCCAACTTGTCCATGTTGACCACAATGCCCCAACAATGCTAATCCCATCTGCCTTTGGCCCATCCATATACTAAAACTCTTGTTTGCTTGTTTGTTTGTTTGTTTGTTTGTTCCTGAACTACAGCCAAAACGGTACACGATGACGCGACAATTTTAGGCCCACCTTACTCATCGTCGTCCCTTTGGTGCTAATGGAAGAAGTTTCATTGAAATCGGTGTTATATTTTAAAAGTTATTCACATTTTAAAGTTTAAATCTATCTCCTAGGGAGGGAGGAAGGAGGGAGGGGAGGGGGGAGGACGGAGTGGGGAGGACGGAGGGGGGAGGATGGATAGGGGATGGGGGACAGGGGGAGGGGGGGACAGGGGGAGGGGGGACAGGGGGAGGGGGATAGGGGGAGGGGGATAGCGGGAGGGGGATAGGGGAGGATAGGGATGGGGAATAGGGGAGGGGGATAGGGGAGGGGGATAGGGGGGGATAGGGGAGGGGGGGATGGGGGGGGATAGGGGAGGGGGGGAAGGGGGAGGATAGGGGAGGGGGGATGGGGGGGATAGGGGAGGGGGGATGGGGGGGGGATAGGGGAGGGGGGATGGGGGGGATAGGGGAGGGGGGATGGCGGGGATAGGGGAGGGGGGATGGGGGGGGATAGGGGAGGGGGGAAGGGGGAGGAGGGGGGAGGGGTAAGGGGAGGGAGGAAGAGGGAGAGGGGAGGGGGGGAGGAGAGGGTGCTGCACCAATGCAGGAGAGGTATGGGCCTAACGGGTCCACCTGGTCTAGTGTCCCTCTAAAACTATCTTATCCATGCACCTGTCCAAATGTTTCTTAAGCGTTGCTATAATACCTGCCTCAACTTCTCCCTCTGGCAGCTCATTCCATAGGCCCACCACCCTTTGCGTGAAAAAATTGCCCCTCAGATTCCTATTAAATCTCCCCCCCCCCACCTTAAACCTCTGTCCTCTGGTTCTCCATTCCCCAACTCCGGGTAAAAGGCCGGCGCATTCACCTGACGCGAGCGCCAATTAAACGGGCCGATGCCACGCGATCAGCATGGGCACGTCGGAAGAATGGGAGAAAGGTCAGGGGCACAAAGTGGGTGGGAAGCCATTCGGCCCATCAAGCCTGTACTAGCTCAGCATTGCTGGGCACGACCCGGCCACACTCTGCCCACATTCCGGGAATACTCTCTTCTTTCTGGTACACATTAGTTGTCTTTTGAACGTTATGACTGAATTTTCCTCTCGCGCGTCACCTGCCCAGGCACACTGTGTATCACAGGGCCTTCCCCTCGAGTCACTTTCATTACGTGCCTCTGCATCTTGAACCTTCTGCCAAGGGCAACAGGGATACACGCCCTTCAGCCCAACCTGCCACGCCGACTAAGATGCCCCGACTACGCCAGTCCCATTTGTCCGCCTTTGGCCCAGATCCCTCCAAGGTGTCTGAAGAGGGGTCCTGACCTGCAACTGTCACCTGTCCGTTTAGTCCAGAAATGCTGCCTGATCCGACCAGCACTTTGTGTCTTTTTTTGTTTTTGTAAACCAGCGTTGCAGTTTCCTTGTATCGCCCCCCTAAACCTTTCCCATCCACACGCCTGTCCAAATACGTCTTTCAAACTCTGTTATGGCACCTGCCTCGCTCGGCCACCTCCTCTGGCAGCTCGTTCCATTGCCTGAGTCTCCCTGCCTGAGATGTGGCTGCAGGCAAGATGTTCATCGTGCCTGAACCTCACTGTACAGGCCCACCACCGATTTACTGGCATGCCTTGGTTCCAGAGCCTTGCTGGATTACCCAATATACTGGACCAGCAGAAGCCATGACATATTAATTCAACAACATACCTCTGACCCATTGATTATAGTGAGGGAGAGCAGGTATATTCACTCAGGGGAAATTATATATTGGAAAAAATGAGGGTAAGAACAAATGTGAAAAATAGATGTGTGACTGTTAAAGGGGTTAATGTATGGAATAGTTGCAACAATGAATTAAAAGAGTGTAGTAATATGGGGTAAATTCAAGAAGATGTTCAAAAATATTATATTTGGAAGATACAAAATATGTGATCAGCACTGAGAAATGACTAGCATGACAGAAATGATGGTTCTTGACTATATTTGTGTTTCTTTCTATGTTTTGTTTATCTGCTTCTGACCTGTGATGTTTGTGTTTTTTTAAAAATTATACTTTGTTAAGTATTAAGGGTAGGCACAATAAGCTTTGGCTTCTGCCTACACCTTTATTTTTCGGTCAGAAAATATCATGTGTGATTATATTTTGATACAATGATTTTGCACTATTTAACTTTCACAACTGTATGGTTAATCTGTTGTATTGGATTGACCGGAAAAGAAATAAATAAAATAAATAAAAAATAAATAAAAATACTCCCTCCCCCTCTACCCCCCCTCCCCCACCCCCCCCTGTCTCCAAAGCAGTTTACGAGCCAATACCATAAGCATAAGTCTGAAGAAGGGTCTCGACCCGAAACGTCACCCATTCCTTCTCTCCCGAGATGCTGCCTGACCTGCTGAGTTACTCCAGCATTTTGTGAATAAATCGATTTGTACCAGCATCTGCAGTTATTTTCTTATACCATAAGCATCCTGTAGTTCCACATGGAAACACCAGTCGAGTTGTTTCAACAGTTCTACCCTGTCTTGTATCGATATGGATGTGTTTACCCTTCACACCGTGGCTGTCACTTAGATCTTCGTTAGAATTCAATGATTCGATTCAATGATTCAATAATACTTGGTATTATTATTGGTCTGAAGAAGGGTCTCGACCCGAAACGTCACCCATTCCTTCTCTCCTGAAATGCTGTCTGACCTGCTGAGTTACTCCAGCATTTTGTGAAATAAATACCTTTTGATTTGTACCAGCATCTGCAGTTATTTTCTTACAATGATACCTGGTTGTCACTAAGTGCAGTGAAGTGTTTTGTTTCGCATAAAATCGTACAGCAGACCACACCTGGGCGGGACACAAGATTCGCCACGTTTCTGTAGCGTTGAATCCTCTGAGATGCCTCTCTGGTATCTGCCTCCGCCACCACCCTTGGCCACGCGTTCCTCACACCGACAAGTGTCTGTGTAAAAAAAAACTTCCCCTGAACATCTCCTTTGAATATTTTGACCCTCTCACCTTAACGTTACACCTTCTAGCCTTTGACATTCCCACCCTGGGGAAAAAGGTTCTGACTGTCTACCCCTATCTACAGCTCTCATCATTTTAATGCACTTCCATTTAAGTCTCCCCCCCCAGCCTCTGACGATCCAGAGAAAACAATCCTAGTTTGTCCAAACTCTCCGTTAAACATGTGTCGGAAAGAGCTGCAGATGCAGCTTTTTGCACCGAAGATAGACGCAATATGCTGGAGTAACTCAGCGGGACAGGCAGCATCTCTGGAGAGAAGGAATGCGGACGTTTCGGGTTGAGACCCGTCATCGGACTGGATGAAGAAGGGTCTCGACCCAAAATGTCACCTATTCCCCATTTCCTCCAGAGATGCTGCCTGGCCTGCAGTTACTCCAGCATTTTGTGTCTCTCCTTTAAAGAGTTTGATTACGACAGAACGCCAAGTTCATTTGCTCAGCTTCGATTGAAATCTCTTGAATTTTGCAATCTTAAAACATCCTCTATTTTCTTTGGCGTTGTGTGCTGGGCTGTCTGATGTATCTGACTTGTCGTTACGAGGGCGTACCCCTTTGGTGTTGAAGTTAACACGCACTCTACTGTTGGTGTGAACATCATATTCCTGATTCCATTAACGCTCCTCTCTCTTCTGATCACCCACGCTAGCCAAACATATTCTAGCACTTTCCTGTCACTATCTGCGGGGTTGGTGATAAAACGTTAGAACTGCGACTACATAGAGGATTTTCCCAGACACCAGTCCTCATAGTAAGTAATGCAAACGCCTACTAAGGGCACTTTCAATAAGGTCATAGTTACTAGCCAGGTCAAACCCATTCCCCCCACGGTGGTGCAGCGGTAGAGTTGCTGCCTCACAGCGTCAGAGACCCAGGTTCGATCCTGACTAAGGGTGCTGTCTGTATGGAGTTTGCACGTTCTCCCCGTGACCTGCGTGGGTTTTCTCCGGGTGTGCTCTAGTTTCCCCACACACTCCAAAGACAAGACAATAGGTGCAGGAGGAGGCCATGCGGCCCTTCGAGCCAGCACCGCCATTCAATGTGATCATGGCTGATCATTCTCAATCAGTACCCCGTTCCTGCCTTCTCCCCATACCCCCTGACTCCGCTATCCTTAAGAGCTCTATCGAGCTCTCTCTTGAATGCATTCAGAGAATTAGCCTCCACTGCCTTCTGAGGCAGAGAATTCCACAGATTCACCACTCTCTGACTGAATTTTTTTTCCTCATCTCCGTTCTAAATGGCCTACCCCTTATTCTTAAACTGTGGCTCCTTGTTCTGGACTCCCCCAACATTGGGAACATGTTTCCTGCCTCTAACGTGTCCAACACCTTAATAATCTTATACGTTTCGATAAGATCTCCTCTCATCCTTCTAGTGACGTACAGGTTTTGAGGCTAATTGGCTTGGTACAATTGTGAATTGTCCCTACTGTGTTTAGGGTAGCGATCGTGTGCGGGGATTGCTGGTCGGCGCGTACACGGTGGGCCGAAGGGCCGGTTTCCACGTTGTGTCTCCAAACCTCCGATCCATTCATTCCCAGTACCACTGATGCACCATCGAAGCAAAGCTCTGGGCTGAGTTGCCCAGGTTTGTTCACCGAACCTCCCAAACCGGCGACCTCTACCTGCCAGGAGGAGCAGGGCAGCGTGCACATGGCAATGCCGAGGACAGCACATTCCTTTGAAGCACACACTGTACACGCAGTGTATGAGACCACTTTTGCGGTTGCAGCTCCTAGACTTTGGAACAGCATCCCTCTCCCCATCAGAACTGCCCCCTCCATCGACTCCTTTAAGTCCAGGCTCAAAACCTATTTCTACTCCCTAGCATTTGAGGCCCTCTGAGGGGGCGCTGTGAACTGTTTATGTATGTGCTGTTATGTTTGTGTGCCATTGTATGTTCGTTCTTAGTACCTGAACTGCACTTTGGTCAACGTGGGTTGTTTTTAAATGTGCTATACAAATAAAATTGACTTGACTTGACTTGACTTTTCTGAGATCTTGGAGAGGCCAAACGCAAATCGGAGGAACAGCACGTCATATTTCGCTGGTGCAACTTACAACATTGATTTCTCTAACTTGAGGTAACCCTTGCATCCCCTCTCTCTCCGCCCCTCCCCCACCCTGGTCGTCGTACTAGTTTCACTGTCGTCCCGCTGAGAACCATTTCTTTCTATCACTCGTTATCACCTTCCCCACAGCCAACAATGGACCATTGTGGGCTCCACCTTCCCTTGATCATTGTCGCTGGCTTTGATTTGTTCTTTTCCATATCTTTCAATAATTTGTTCTATGTAGCTTTTCATATCTTTTGTTTCTCTCTCCCCGAACACTCAGTCCGAAGAAGGGTCTTGACACGAAACGTCACCTATTCCTTTTCTCCAAAGATGCTGCCTGACCCGCTGAATTACTCCAGATTTTTGAGTAAATCTTCGGTGCAAGCCAGCATCTGTAGTTCCCTCCTACACATGTATGTATGTATGTATGTATGTATGTATGTATGTATGTATGTATGTATGTATGTATGTATGTATGTATGTATGTATGTATGTATGCATGCATGTATGTATGTATGTATGTATGTATGTATGTATGTGTGTGTGTGTGTGTGTGTGTATGTATGTATGTATGTATGTATGTATGTATGTATGTATGTATGTATGTATGTACTGTATGTTCTATGGATGAGATAAGCCTCATATGTGGAAGCAACCAGCACAAGACTGCAGGCTTCTGAATGGCTGGATCCGCTCTGACTTTAGACAATGGAGAATCAGCGCGGAATCAGGCCCTTCGGCCCACTGAATCCTCGCCGACCAGCGATCCCCATAAGTTAGCACTATCCTACGCAATAGGGACAAGTTACAATTTTACCAAAGACAATTAACCTACAAACCTGCACCTCTTGGGCATGTGGGAGGAAACCAGAGCACACCGGAGAAAACCCACACGGTCACGGGGAGAACGTACAAACGCCTTACAGACAGCACCCGTAGTCAGGATCTAGCCTGAGTGCCTGGCGCTGTGAGGCAGCAACTCTACCGCTGCGCCCCTTGTCTGCTTGGAACTAGCACGGAGTCAATGGGCCAAATGACCTCCTTCTGTGTTGTGACAAGTTGTGAAGCTCTTGCTTTAAGTGGATCTGTGTCACCGTCCGAGCTGTGGAGACCAGCACAAGGATCAAGCTCCAGAGAGATCCTCAAATCCCAACAAACACATCCCAGTCTCAGTTCTCGGCCTGTTGGAACAGGCTCTGAACAGCAGGCATGCTGACAAAGTACTGCCCTCACTTTAAGTTCAAACATAACCAGTAGGCAGAGTTTTGAAGCAAGGTGGAGACAAATTAAGCTTAAATAAAACAAAGGGGAGTTCTCTTCTACACACACCGACTAGCAGGCACCTCCAAAACCGGGCAAGTTTAGTACGGTACAGTGGCGCAGCTGGTAGAGCTGCTGTCTCACAACGCCACAGCCCCGGGTTCAATCCTGACATCGGGTGCTGCCTATGTGGAGTTTGCATGTACTCCCAATAACCAATGAAAGGCACAACGTGCTGAAGTAACTCAACAGGCCAGGCAGCATCTCTGGAGGACATGGATAAGTGACGTTTTGGGTCAAGACCCTTCAGTGTGAAGAGTCAGTGGGAGAATCTGAAAAATGGTCCTGACCCAAAATGTTACTTATCCATGTTCTCCAGAGATGCTGCCTGGCCCGTTGTGTTACTCCAGCACTTTGTGTCTTTCCATGGTAAACTAGCATCTGCAGTTCCTTGTTTGCGTGGGTTTCCTCCAGGTGATTGGGTTTCCTCCCTCATCTCAAAGACATGCGGATTTATAGGATACGTAGCACACAAAATGCTGGAGACCCTTCTTCTAGCTCTGATGTTCCGAGTCAGGACCCATCTTCACATCCAAGTCCTCCACACAGATGCTGCCTGACATGCAGAATTACTCCAGCACTTTGTCTTCCATGCAAGATTCTAGCATCTGCAGCTCCTTGGGTCTAGAGGATATTTGGCCTCAGCAAATTGCCCCCTGGTGTGAAGGGAGTGGATGGGAAAGTGGGATAACAGAGTTAGTGTTGAACGAGCGATCGATGGTTGGCATGGATTTGGTGGGCCGAAGGGCCTGTTTCCATGCTGTATCTCTGCACGAAACCTTGCAGCATGAGTGTACCTGGCGATGCAGTCTCTTACTCAGCAGAGAACAGCTCTGGGAAGTCAGCCCACTGAGTCCATGCCAGGATAGACCTGGCTCAAATACAGCAGGTCCATTAAACTGAGTGGGACAAGTTGTCCAGCAGTAGAAAGCTAAGTGGAACTGTTCAATTCATTACGAGAACGTTGCCAGAAGCAAGCAGTGATTCTGAGGCAGCTGAAGTTTCGTTACTTATTCCACCCATCTTCAAATCAACCCCCTCCCCCATATCCACCTATCACTTGCCAGAAAATAGACACAAAATGCTGGAGTAACTCAGCGGGATTTTCAGCATTAGGGATACAAGGAATGGGCGATGTTTCGGGTTGAGACTCTTCTCAGGCTTTGCCACGGCCCCACCTCTCTTCCAGCTTTCTCCCCTCTCCTACAATCAGTCTGAAGAAGGGTCCCAACCACAAAACTGCCTATCCATGTCCTCCAGAGATGCTGCCTGGCCCGCTGAGAGACTCCGGCACTTTGTGTTTTGCTTGAGATTCCAGCATCTGCAGTTCCTTGTGTCTCCTTTATGATGTGGGGGGGGGGGGGGGGGGGGGTTGTGAAGTACACAGGTCAACAACATCTATAAACAAGGGACTTGGTTGGGTAAAAGGTCACTCTTATTTACTACCTTTGCTCACATCAATGATACACTGGATCACGAGCCACTTCTTTTTGCATAGTGGATGAGGTACTGCGGAAATGCCGGCCTGCGTTATCTGTCAGTACTCCGCCCATTCCATGCACATTGGACATGGTGAAATTCTACTTCATTGTACAATTGTGTAGCGGTTTCATGAGTGAACCTAATTTTGCCTTCCAGCTCAAAGCAAACGATTTATTTATTTGTTCCACGTTTGAGAAGATGGCCTTATGAACAGTGTGCGACTGTCTGTCCCTTCATCTGATTCCTATCCATCTTATCAGCAGACGTCTATGTTTGCTCCCTCATCAGGTTAGTCTGCTTGTTGTGTGCTCAATAGTTTGAATCCCTGCAGTGAACATTTTTCAAGAGCCAAGGGTTTCACTATCATATGTCCCAAACAGAACGATGAATTACTTACTTACAGCAGCACAACAGAATATGTAAAGATAGTGCACTGTAAACAACATAAACGGTAAAAAAAAGCTAAAAAAAATACAGACAGACAGGGACAGACACCTACACACACACACATATATACATATATATATATGTAGGAAAGAACTGCAGATGCTGGTTTAAATCGAAGGTAGACACAAAATGCTGGAGTAACTCAGCGGGACAGGCAGCATAACTGGAGAGAAGGAATGGGTGACGTTTCGGGTCAAGACCCTTCTTCAGACTGGTGTCAGGGGAGTGGGCGGTTCAGAGATAAAATGTAGTCGGAGATACATACGATATATATATATATACAATATATATCTTCAGTCTGAAGAAGTGTCTCGACCCGAAACGTCACCCAATCCTTCTCTCCCGAGATGCTGCCTGACCTGCTGAGTTACTCCAGCACTTTGTGAATAAATACCTTCGTTCTGTATGTATATGTATGTATATATATGGATATATATATGTATATGTGTTAATGTGTGTATATATGTGTGTGTATATATATATATATATATATATATGCGTCTCAACCCGAAACATCACCCATTCCTTCTCTTCAGAGATGTTGCCTGTCCCACTGAGTTACTCCAGCATTTTGTGTCTTCCGATATATATTTAGTAACAATGAACTGCAGATGCTATTTTACAAAAAAAGGATAAAGTGCAGGAGTAACTCAATGGGTCAGGCAGCATCTCTGGAGAACATGGATAGGTGACGTGTCAGATCGGGGCCCTTCTTCATACTGATGGTTCTTTATGTGTGTGAGGGACACTGTCACGAGATTGACAGAGGCAGAGGGTGGTGAGGGGGCAGGGACCTCACCGTCTGCCCATCCTTTGTAAAAGACATGTCAGATTCTGAGGGACATGTTCATTCGTTCACACACAGCACCTTTTGCAACCCACCCTCGTGTAGAGAGGCATTATTCTTCACCTACTACTATACTTGCAGCGCGGGCGGCTTAGCGGTGTGGCCGGTAGAGTTGCTGCCTCAAAACGCCAAAGTGATGCATGTTCTCCATGTGACCATGTGGGTTTCCTCCGGGCGCTCCGGTTTCCCTCCACATTCCAAAGACATGCAGGTTGTAGGTTAAGTGGCCCTCTGTAAATTGCACCGTGTGCAGGGAGTGGATGCGTAAGTGGGATAACATACGGGCGATCGATGGTCGGCGTGGACTCGGAGGGACGAAGGGCCCATTTCCATGCTGTCTCTAGGTTAGTTTAGTTTAGTTGCACATGCACCAAGGTACAGTGAAAAGCTTTTGTTGCATGCTAACCAGTCAGCGAAATGACTACGTGATTACAATCCAGCCATCCACACTGTGCAGATACATGATAAAGTGATTAACATTAGCGCAAGATATAGTCCAATAAAGGCCGATTAAAGATAGAACAAGGGCCTCCAATGAGGCAGACAATCAGGACTGCTCTCTGGTTTTTGTCAAGATGGTTCAGTTGCCTGATAACAGCTGGGAAGAAACTGCCCTCTGTAAATTCTCTAAACAAAACTAAACTTCAAAACAAAAGGGTAATATAGAAGCCATTGGAGGCACAGCTTGCCGGGGAAGAGTTTTACAGTCGTACAGCATGGAAACTGGCCCATCAGCCCAACTTGCCCACGCCGACCAACATCTACGCTAATTCATTCATAGGTTTATAAGTGATAGGAGCAGAATAGGCCATTCGGCCCATCAAGTCTACTCCGCCATTCAATCATGGCTGATCACTCTCTCCCTCCTAACCCCATTCTCCAGCCTTCTCCCCCTAACCCCCGACACTCTTACTAATCGAGAACCTATCAATCTCTGCCTTAAAAAATATCCATTGACTTGACCTCCATGGGCTTCTGCAGCGTTTGGCCCATATCCCTCTAATCCTACCCTTTCCAGGTGCGTTTTCCTGCTTGCCCTTGAATCACGGCCCTTGCAGGCTCACGTGGGAGTGCCGAAGTAGGCCTTTGCTTTCATTTAAGTTTCACCCCAGCACCGATCTAAAAGATCTATCCAAAGCTTCCGTGAAGCAGCCCCCTGGGAGCCTGGCCCAGATTAGTGCTGACTTTATTGCCAACTAATAAAACCTCTCTTGTAAACAGACATTCATTAAGAATTAGCCAGGGCTACTGCACCAGATTGCCGGCACAGTTTCATTATGGGAAATCTTGTTCTGTCCTCAGGAAACTTTTAGAATATTTTAGTCCTTCAAGCAAAGATGGTGGATCCAACACAGAACAGAGTGAAATTGTTGCCTTCATTATAAAAACAAGCGTACTGCAGCAACATATCCTTCCTGGGCTTCAGTATAAGCTTAGGCCCCTGAAGGCAAGACCACACTTAACTAGAGAAACAAGGAACTGCAGATGCTGGTTTCAACAAAAAAAAGACACAGAGTGCTGGAGTAACTCAGCGGGTCAGGCAGCATCTGTGGAGAACATGGATGGGCGAAGTTTTGGGTCGGAATCCTTCTTCAGACTCCACATTTAACTACTCATTTTATTAAAAGGAAACACTGAAGATCAACAGAGCCTTGTACGTAGTTTGGCAACCAGCCTCTCTTCCAGTGTGATATAAGACTCCCTGCATTATTTCAAGCCTGTTGAGGATTCAAAAACCAATTAATTTTACTTGGAGCGGCAACTGTTTTGAGGCAGGGCATTTGGCAAGGAAATATGGGCAAGGTGGTTTCCACAGTTATTATTAGTCTTTCGTTACAATCTTATAAAGCAAGGTCAAGTTCATATATTTAGGAGCAGAATTAGGCCATTCGGTCTGCCAAGTCTACTCCGCCTTGCAATCATCGCTAATCCATCCATCCTTCTCAAACCCACTCTCCTGCCTTCTCCCCCTCGCCCTTGACACCCGTACTAATCAAGAATCTGTTCATCTGCGCCTTAAAAGTACCCAGAGGACTCTGACTAATAGCACAAAGGCCAGTCATGTTAGTCGTGCAAAGAAGAGACGTGTTGGACCCTGGTGTGTTACTTTCCTCCATCAATACCAATCTTTACTGCCTCCCACACACCCAATCCCACCTTCAAAGGAACTGTGCAGATAGGAACTGCAGATACTGGTTTATACCGAAGACAGACCCAGTCTGAAGAAGGGTCTCGACCCGAAACGTCACCCATTCCTTCTCTCCAGAGATGCTGCCTGACCTGCTGAGTTACTCCAGCATTTTGGGATACCTTCGAAGACAGACACAAAGTGCTGGAAACATAGAAACATAGAAACATAGAAAATAGGTGCAGGAGTAGGCCATTCGGCCCTTCGAGCCTGCACCGCCATTCAATATGATCATGGCTGATCATTCAGCTCAGTAGCCTGTACCTGCCTTCTCTCCATACCCCCTGATCCCCTTAGCAAAAAGGGCCACATCTAACTCCCTCTTAAATATAGCCAATGAACTGGCCTCAACTACCTTCTGTGGCAGAGAATTCCACAGACTCACCACTCTCTGTGTGAAGAAATGTTTTCTCATCTCAGTCCTAAAAGACTTCCCCCTTATCCTTAAGCTGTGACCCCTGGTTCTGGACTCCCCCAACATCGGGAACAATCTTCCCGCATCTAGCCTCTCCAACCCCTTAAGAATTTTATATGTTTCTATAAGATCTATAAGATCCCCCCTCAGTCTTCTAAATTCCAGCGAGTACAAGCCCAATTCCAGCGAGTACAAGCCCTGACCCAGTGAACTGCCTGACCCGCTGACTTACTCCAACACTTTGTGTCTCTCTTTAAAAAAAAGGAACTGTGTCGGAAGGAAGTGCAGGTGCTGGTTTAAACCTAAGATAGACACGAAAAGCTGGAGTAACTCAGCGGGTCGGGCAGCATCTCTGGAGAAAAGGAATAGGCGACGTTTTGTGTCGAGACCCAAATCTGAAGGGTCTCGACCCGAAACGTCACCTATTCCTTTTCTCCAGAGATGCTGCCTGTCCCTTTAAGAAAAGGAACTGTTTGATTATACATTTTTCCACCGGATTGGGCACAGCGGCCAAGATAATGACTCTGAAACTGGTTTCCCTTTCCACTAAAGTGACAATTATCACAACACCCCAGCGTTACGATCAGACAGATTTGCTAACTCAATTTGCACAGTGTATGTGCTGGAAAATAAAAGATAAAAACGAATAGAATAAATACAGCAGCTCTGTGGCAGAGAGTAAGTCAGCACGTGAAATGATAACTTGCCTGTGTCTGTGTCACAATGGTTAACACACCATCCACCAGTCAGACCCATGCAGTAGTCCTAACGAGCCCAGTGTCACCCTGAGGCGACAACGAGAGGAGTCAACCGGGCACTGTCTTCCTTGAGGGAACATTGACTTCGTTACCGGTCGGCAAGCCGGCTGTTCCGGAACATGCTGGCAGCTTCGGCCCTGCTAGATTCCAGTCCGCGATGACAAAACCCTGGCAGGGATCGCGTCGGAGTTTGCAGCGACTCTGGCGACAGTTCCAGTGGCAAGCCGAGCATTTGCACCGACCACCGGGTGGCCGGGGAAAGCCTTCACGCGCAGCAAGCTCCGAGTAGAAGCTCCCAGCCAGCACTGCCCAGAACACACACAGCACAGCACGGCCCAGCCTGTCCAACCCCTGTCTCTCGGCAACTCTCCTCTGCCGGCTAATCCTCCTGGCCCCCGGCCGCCAGCAAGATAATTTTCTTTGCAGGGCTCAGCTTGAGCAAGAAAGACCGAGGAGCCAAATAATTTGAAAAAAAATAAAAGCCACACAATGCAGCCACAGTAGAGTCCCGCCCAATACGAGTATGATTTGGAGGTGGGACTTAGATTGTGTTAATCAGACAACACACAGGCTCCTCCTCAGAATCAGCCACTGAATCTTCAGCGGGTGGCCTCACTTGACTGGGACTGTTTCTCCCCAGCAGTTATCAGGCAGCTGAATCATCCCACCACAGCCAGAGAGCAGTGCTGAACTGCCGTCTTCCACATTGATCACCCTCGGACTACCCTTGATCGGACTTTGCTGGCTTTACCTTGCACTAAGCGTCATTCCCTTTATCGTGTACCTATACACTGTAAATGGATCGAGTGCAATCATGTACTGTCTTTTCTGCTGACTGGTTGGCACGCAACAAGAAGCTTTTCACTGTACCTCGGTACACGTGACAATAAACTAAATTGAACTGACAGTGGTGCTTTCGAAAATCAACAGTGTTTCCTAGTCATGCAGTACATCCCACAGCTTCCACAAAACTATAAAGCAGTATGTAAGGGCACCCCAATGTTATTTATTGTCATGTGTACTGATGTGCAGTGAAAAGCTTTTTTGTTGCGTGGTTCTAGTCAATGAAAAACTAACTGCACATGATTACCAATCAGGGCATCCACAATGTACAGATAGAGGATAAAGGGCACATCGCTTAAATTGAGTCTCGGCTATGTTATGAGGGGCTGTGAGCTACTTCTCCAGGCAAGACTTTGAAGACTACAACCGTGCTATGTGACATGGGCAGATAATACGAGGCTTGTAATGTGGAGGCAGATTCTATTTTAACATTTATTCACGGGATGTGCATTTATTGGCCTTCTGTAATTCCCCTTGAACTGAGCAGCCTGTGAACTATTTCAGTCAGGAGTCAACTGCAGATTTTGAATGGGGGCGGGGGTGGGGGTGGGGGGGAGAGAGAGCGTGGTCACATGCTGGTCAGGCTGAGCAATGCCAGCAAATTCCCCTTCCGAACAACCCGGTAGATTTTGGGCACGGTGGCGCAGCGGTAGAGTTGCTGCCTTACAGCGCCAGAGTCCCGGGTTCCATCCTGACTACGGGTGCTGTCTGCACGGAGTTTGTACGTTCTCCCCGTGCACAACTTGGTTTCACCCCGGGTGATCCGGTTTCCTCCCACACTCCCAAGACGCACAGATTTGCAGGTAAGTTGGCTTCAGTGAAGATTGTAAATTGTCTCTAGTGTAGGATAGTGCTAGTGTGCGGGGATTGCTGGTGGGCAGAAGGACCTGGTTCCACACTGTATCTCTAAAACTAAACTCAGCAGTTCCGGCAGCATCTCTGGACAACAAAGATAAGTGATGTTTTGGGTCGGGACCCTTCTTCAGACTTGAGGCATTGCCGAACCATTTTTTCTCCAGAGATGCTGCCTGACCCGCTGAGTTACTCCAGCACTTTTTGTAAGCTAGCATCTGTTCTTTGCTTCTAGGTTTCCATGACAACCTTCACAATTCGCAACTGAACCGGTTTGGACCTGAAATGTCACCTATCCATGTTCTCCGGAGATACTGCCAGACCAGCTGGGTTACTTCAGCACTTTGCGTCTTGCGAGAACATGGACAGGTGACATTTCAGGTCCGAGCCCTTCTTCAAACTGATTGTTAGGGAGGGCAGGGGAGAAGGGGAGAAAGCTGGAAGAGTGGAGGGGCAGAACAAATGGCCGAAGAAGAGTCCCGGCCTGAAACGTCACCCAGGCGTTTGCTCCAGAGATGCTGCCTGACCCGTTGAGTTCAAGTTCCTAAGTGATAGTAGCAGAATTAGGCCATTCGGCCCATCAACTCTACACCGCCATTCAATCGTGGCTGATCTATCTCTCCATCCTAACCCCATTCTCCTGCCTTCTCCCCCCATAACATCTGACACCCGTACTAATCAAGAATCTATCTATCTCTGCCTTAAAAATATCCACTGATGGCCTCCACAGCTGTCTGTGGCAATGACTTCCACAGATTCACCACCATCTGACTAGAGAAATTCCTCCTCATCTCCTTCCGAAAAGAACGACCTTTAATTCTGAGGCTGTGACCTCTGGTCCTAGACTCTCCCACCAGTGGAGACGTCCTCTCCTCTATCCAGGTCTTTCACTGCTCAGTAAATTTCTATGAGATCCCCCCTCATCCTTCTAAACTCCAGCGAATAGCGGTCCAGTGCAATCAAATGCTCATCACATGTTTACCCACTCATTCTTCGGATCATTCTCGGAAACCTCCTCTGGATCCTCTCCAGATGTTGTAGGTTCAAGTGCGTGCAGCGTAGGTTTACTAGGTTAATTCCCGGAATGGCGGGACTATCATATGTTGAAAGACTGGAGCGACTAGGCTTGTATACACTGGAATTTAGAAGGATGAGAGAAGATCTTATCGAAACGTATAAGATTATTAAGGGGTTGGGCACGTTAGAGGCAGGAAACATGTTCCCAATGTTGGGGGAGTCCAGAACAAGGGGCCACAGTTTAAGAATAAGGGGTAGGCCATTTAGAACTGAGATGAGGAAAAACCTTTTCAGTCAGAGAGTTGTGAATCTGTGGAATTCTCTGCCTCAGAAGGCAGTGGAGGCCAATTCTCTGAATGCATTCAAGAGAGAGCTAGATAGAGCTCTTAAGGATAGCGGAGTCAGGGGGTATGGGGAGAAGGCAGGAACGGGGTACTGATTGAGAATGATCAGCCATGATCACATTGAATGGCGGTGCTGGCTCGAAGGGCCGAATGGCCTCCTCCTGCACCTATTGTCCATTGTCTATTACTGAGACAAGCGTTTTTATTCCTGGCTGAATATAAACTCACCATAAGGCATCTGAACTCTTCATACCCTGCTCTCTAACCTAGTAATAAATGCACAACAATACCACCACTAGTCTAGAGATGATTTATCAGTATTAGGGCGTAGAGACAAGGTTTTTTTTCCTTTCTGTGTCATCTCTCTTGAAACCTCACATTAGTTTTACACTCAATAAAGTATTTTGAACTGTAGTGGAGTCAGTCAGGGCAGGAAGCTGCCACAAAACGTTGTGATAATAATCTGATTATATGCTCCAGCAATATCGGTTGGTCAATACAACTGGTGCAGGAGAACTGTTCCTCCTGTTCAAAAAGGTCTTTGACTTAACATTTCACCCAAAAGACACTTGGACAGGTGCATAGATAGGAAAGGTTTAGAAACATAAGGGCCAAATTTCAGTTTAGTTTAGAGATACAGCACGGACACAGGCCATTTGGTCTGTCAGGTCCGCCCTGGCCAGCTGTTCCTGGCACACCAACGCTATCCCACATACACTAGGGACAATTTACAATTTTTGTACCAAAGCCAATTAACCTACAAACCTGTACGTCTGTGGAGTGTGGGAGGAAATCAGAGCGCCCGGAGAAATCCCACGCGGTCACGGGGAGAACGTACAAACTCCGTGCAGACAGCACCCATAGTGAGGATCAAACCCGGGTCCCTGGCGCTGTGAGGCAGCAACTCTACCGCTGCGCCACCGTGCTGCGCCACCGTGCCGCCCCTTGTCTGCTTGGAACCAGCATGGAGTCAATGGGCCGAATGACCTCCTTCTGTGTGGTGACAAGTCGTGAAGCTCTTGCTTTAAGTGGACCTGTGTCACCGTGGAGACCAGCACAAGGATCAAGCTCCAGAGAGATCCTCAAATCCCAACAAACACATCCCAGTCTCAGTTGCAATATGTATGAAAGAACTGCAGATGCTGCTTTAAATCGAAGACAGACACAAAATGCTGGAGTAACTCAGCGGGTCAGGCAGCATCTCTGGAGAGAAGGAGTGGGTGACGTTTCGGGTCGAGACCCTTCTTCAGACTGATGTCAGGGGAGTGAGGGCGGGAGAGGGATAAAATGAAATCCCAGTTATATTCCCGTTGGAACAGGCTCTGAACAACAGGAATGTTGACAAAACACTTCCCTCACTTTCAGTTCAAACAAAAAACAATAAGCAGTGTTTTGAAACAAGGTGAAACAGGGTCACGGGGAGAAGGGACAAACTCCGTACAGACAGCACCCGCAGTCAGGATGGAACCTGGGCCTCTGGCGCTGTGAGGCAGCAACTCCACCGCTGTGCCATCACTGGGTCTTTGATTTAACATTTCATCCAAGAAATTAAAGGACACATGGATGGGTGCATGGGTAGGAAAGGTTTATGGGCCAAATGTGGGGATAAGATGACCAGGTTAGATGGGGCATCTTGGACAAGTTAGGCCAAAGGTGCTGTATGTCTATGATTCTCCGTTGTACAGGAGAGTAGAGGGTTGTCATTTTAGCCGAGTAAGACACAACAATTGATATCACTAATCATTGCCCAATTTGGGAACCATCATTGTTGGGGCAGAAGGGAATGTGACTCAGATTCCTGAATCTGCATTATCAATGCCTTGATCTTTGCCACTTTAAAGACAGTGTCACTAATGGACCTCACTGGGGCCAAATACAATTATCTTGCCTGGCTATTTCTAAAAACATCAAGGTATCCAACAAGAATGGCACAGTTGTCAGGATGGCTGGATGATGCCCAGACACATATTAAGATGGGCTACACAGTTTAGTTTAGTGATACAGCGCAGAAACAGGCCCTTCGGCCCACTGATTCCGTGCCGACCAGCGATCCCAAAAGAGGCCGCACGGTGGTGTAGCTCACAGCGCTAGAGACCCAGGTTCAATCCCGACCTTGGGTGCTGTCAGTGTGGAGTTTGCATGTTCCCATGTGACCCGGTGGGATTCCTCCGGGTGCTCCGGTTTCCTCCCACACCCCAAAGACTTACGGGTTTGTAGGTTAAACTGCCCTCTTGTGAATTGTCCCTAGTGTGTGGGGAGTGGATGCATAGGTGGGATAACAGAACCAGTGCCAATGGGTGATTGGTGGTCGATTTGGACTCAGTGGGCCGAAGGCCCTGTTTCCATGCTGTACCTTAGTTTAGTTTAGACATAAAGAGTGGAAACAGACCCTTTGGCCCATCGAGTCAATGCCGACCAGCAATCACTGTACACTTGTTCTATCATACGCGCTAGCGACAATTTACAGAGGCCAATTAACTTACAAAGCAGCACGTCTTTGGAATTTGGGAGGGAACTGGAGCACCCATCTCTAAACTGAGCTAAAATTTCCACAGATGCTCGGCAGGTCGGGCAGCAAATGTGGAGGGAGGATCAGAGCTAACATCCGTCAGCAGTGTGGGGGGGGGGCTTCAGATCCTGGTTCAACATCAGGTCTGCTCTCTCCACAATTATTGCCCACTCTGGCACACTGCCACCTGCTGCCCCATTAGCCCTGTTCACGAAGGCACTGAATACTGATCAGACTGCGGTATTGGGGAATTAACTGGGTCACAATCGTGGCATCACCGGGGCAGCATGGTGGCACAGCAGCAGAGACCGGGGTTCAATCCCGACTACGGGCGCTGTCTGTAGGGAGTTTGCACGTTCTCCCCGTGACCTGCGTGGGTTTTCTCCGGGATCTCCGGTTTCCTCCCACACTCCAAAGATGTACAGGTTTGTAGGTTAGTTGACTTGGTATAAGTGTAAATTGTTTCTAGTGTGTGTAGGATAGCGTTGATGTACGGGGATCGTTGGACAGCACGGACTCGGTGGGCCGAAGGGCCTTGTTTCCGCGCTGTATCTCTAAACTAAACTAAACAATCAATGTGCGATGAAGCCTGGCACCCTGTACACAACGCTGAGTTGCTTTTGCGGTTGAGGCGAGGCTGAAGGAGTTCAAAGAATCTGCTTTTTAAACTTGTCAACATTTTCCGACCAATTCTGCATTGATGTGGTATGGATGATGCCGTGAGTCAGTAAGGTCACATAGCGATAATTCTGTTCTTGCCAGCGTTCTCCAGAGGCGATGTATGTGAGACCCGGAGCATTCATGATGCCATCACCAGTGAAACGAAGGTCTGCATGTGATTTATCCATTGCCCTATTTACAGTCTCTCTTGCTGTGGACACAGGAGAAGTGAATGCTTGTGCTTCATTGTACACTTCAAGTGAACTCCTATGCTATTCTTAATCACATCTCATGTGTTACAGCATGGTTCAAAACAGCCAACGGCTGGAGAGTTTACAGAGTTAAGGTAAGGGCACGGGGGTGGGGGGGGGGGAGGGGGAGATGAGAAGTTAAAGTCGAGAATGAAACTTCAGATAGACGCACAAAGCTGGAGTAACTCAGCGGGTCACACAGCATCTCTGGAGAAAAGGAATAGGTGACGTTTCGGGTCTCAACCCGAAATGTCACCTATTCCTATTCTCCAGAGATGCTGTCTGACCCGCTGAGTTACTCCAGCTTTATGTGCCCATCTTCGGTTTAAACCCGCATCTGCAGTGCCTCCTACACATCATGAAACTTCAATTCCAAATAACCCAAGTACAAGCTGAACAGCTCAAATTTTTTTTTTTTAGAGTTTAGAGATACAGCGGGGAAACAGGCCCTTCGGCCCACCGAGTCCGCGCCGCCCAGCGATCCCCGCACACTGACACTATCCTACACACACTAGGGACAATTTTTACATTTTACCCAGTCAATTAACCTACAAACCTGTACGTCTTTGGAGTGTGGGAGGAAACCGAAGATCTCGGAGAAAACCCACGCAGGTCACGGGGAGAGCGTACAAACTCCGTTTGCATGCTCATTACTGAATCAAACCCGAATATATCATGCCTTTCTTGATTTGGTTTAGAGATACAGCGCGGAAACAGGCCCTTCGGCCCACCGAGTCCGCACCGACCAGCGATTCCCACACACTAACACAAGCCAACGCAACCTCGGGACAATTTACACTTATACCAAGTAAACAAACCCAAGCCAATAGTCCTCCAAACCTGCACGTCTTTGGAGTGTGGGAGGAAACCGAAGATCTCGGAGAAAATCCACGCGGTCACACGGAGAACGTACAAACTCTGTACAGACAGCACCCATGGTCGGGATCGAACCTGGGTCTCTGGCGCTGTGAGCACTGTAAGGCTGCAACTCTACCACTGAGCCACTGTGCTCTAATCTTAATTCTTTGTTTTTTAATTACGGCATATTTAGTCCCTGCATTAAAATCTGGGCTCTTTTATCGTTGTGCGGTTTCCTGCTCTAAATTCATGGTGTAAATAGCAACTTTAGAATCTGGCACAGAACGTGATTTCACGTTGGAACTGAAAAGTTTGCAGTGTTCATTTTAAGGATGAATTACCCGCCTGTTGGTTCCAGAGTACAGACAAAGGTCAATTGACAAAACTTTTGGTCATGTGTAATTCCAAGTTGTCCCAGTCTATGAATTGATCGTACAAAACTGCGGGGCGGCACGGTGGCGCAGCGGTAGAGTTGCTGCCTCACAGCGCCAGAGACCCGGGTTCCATCCCGACTACGGGTGCCGTCTGTAAGGAGTTTGTACGTTCTCCCTGTGACCGCGTGGGTTTTCTCCGGGTGCTCCAGTTTCCTCCCACATTCCAAGGATGTGCGGGTTTGTAGGTTAATTAGATTCTGTAAATTGTCCCCGGTTTTCAGGATAGGATTAGTGTACGGGCGATCGCTGGTTGGCATGGACTCGGTGGGCCGAAGTGCCTGTTTCCCCTAAAACTAAAATAAAAAACTAAAACTAAAATCTGTAAGGGCCTGGAAGGTTACAGGGAGAAGGCAAGAGAATGGGGTTGAGAGGGGAAAATAGATTAGCCGTGATTGAATGTTGGAGATGACTCGATGGGCTGAATGGCCTAATTCTGGTGCTATGTTTAGTTTAGAGATATAGCATAGAAACAGGCTCTTCGGCCCACTGAGTCTGCACCGACCAGTGATCCCTGTACACTAGCACTGTCCTATACACTAGGGACAATTTTTACCGAAGCCAATTAACCTACAAACCTGAAGATAGACCCACATTGCTGGAGTAACTCAGCGGGTCAGGCATAATCTCTGGAGATAAGGAATGGGTGACATTTACGGGTTGAGACCCAAAACGTCACCTATTCCTTTTCTCCAGAGATGCTGCCTGACCCGCTGAGTTACTCCAGCATTTTGGGTCTATCTTCGGTGTACACCAGTTCCTTCTGCAGTTCCTTCTTACAAACCTGTATGTCTTTGGAGTGTGGGAAAAAACCACACTTATGGTCTTATGTCTAATGGTCCTATGCCTTCTGGAGGCATCTTCTGCAATAGCCAGCCGAGATGGATCATCTATCATGTGCACATGCTTCAAGTGACCCTTATCTCACCACTAAGTGCCACGGTGTCTCGGCTCATCAATGGCGTATTCTTCCTGCAGAATCCTCTCACGGAACAAAAGATTTGGTTGCAATCATGGAATTCGGAGGATTTTAATGATAAGGCAGATGACTTTTTAGAATACTTTACATTCTAAAACATACGATTTGAGATCAAAATTGCACAGCTTTTGGAAATATTGAAACTGGGATGCATCTCATTTCCGTTAGAGCAGGGAGATATTTTGAGATGTTTTTCAACAATAAGATCAAGAGACTCTGAAGCAGCTCCACCTGTAATGTCTCCACAATTCCGTTAAGGCGCGATGTTTATAGATCAAACGAGGTTGTGGTTTATTTGCAAGGCAAAATATGCCACCTACAGTATATACATTTCGAGCCTTCAAGCTCCAGAAATAGAGTTCTAGTTAATGTCATTTTTACGTTGTTAGTACATAGAAAATAGAAAATAGGTGCAGGAGTAGGCCATTCGGCCCTTCGTACACTTCTGTCTGCAGGCCAGCATGGTGGAGAAGCGGCAGAGTTGTTGCCTCACAGCGCCAGAGACCCAGGTTCGATCCTGACTACAAGGATGGTGCCGTCTGTACAGAGTTTGTACGTTCTCCCTGCGACCGCGTGGGTTTTCTCTGGGTGCTCGTGTTTCCTCCCACATTGCAAAGGCGTACAGGTGCGTAGATTAATTGGCTTCTGTCAACCTGTCCTTAGTGTGGAGGATGTGTGGAATATCTCTGTTTGGCACCGGATCAGTGGGCCAAAGAGCCTGTTTCCATGCTGTACGTTTAAACAGGCCTTTTCGGCCCACCAAGTCCGCGCCGCCCAGCGATCCCCGCACATTAACACTATCCTACACCCACTAGGGACAATTTTTACATTTACCAAGCCAATTAACCTACATACCTGTACGTCTTTGGAGTGTGGGAGGAAACCGAAGATCTCGGAGAAAACTCACGCAGGTCACGGGGAGAACGTACAAACTCCTTACAGTGCAGCACCCGTAGTCAGGATCGAACCTGAGTCTCCGGCGCTGCATTCGCTGTAAAGCAGCAACTCTACCGCTGCGCTACCGTGCCGTACTGAATCTGTCTGATTCATATCACGTCCGCGTAAATAGACAATCAGTGTTCCTTCATCATCACAGAACATATTCATAAGTTCATAAGTTATAGGAGCAGAAATAGGCCTTTCGGCCCATCAAGTCTTCTCCACTGATCTATCTTTCCCTCTCAACCCCATTCTCCTGCCTTCTCCCCATAACCCCTGACACCTGTACCAATCAAATATCTATCGGTCTCTGCGTTAAAAATACCCAATGACTTGGCCTCCACAGCCATCTGTGGCAATGAGTTCCACAGATTTACCGCCTATATTGCATGGAACATCTCACATTCAAGTCCTTTTCTAACTCTCTGTTCTTTCAATTTCAGCTTCAATTATCCCACAAACTTGTCCATCCCCAACCAATGAGTCAGGTCTTCATCTTCAAGATGTGTCCCGACCCGAAACGTCACCTATCCATGTTCTCCAGTGATGCTGCCTGACTTGCTGAGTTACTCCTAGCACTTTGTGCCTTTCCTTGGTAAACCAGCATCTGCAGTTCCTTGTTTCTCCATCTTGAAGAGTTCTCTTCCTAAATCCCTACATCTCTCAAACACTCTTCCTTGCTTTGGGATATTAGACAATAGACAATAGGTGCAGGAGTAGGCCATTCAGCCCTTCGAGCCAGCACCGCCATTCAATGCGATCATGGCTGATCACTCTCACATTCCAGTGAGTGAAAGCCCATCTCTTCACTGTGGCCAATAACACTGACATACACCTTTTGTTCTCTCAAATTACCTTAAGATGCTTTGCAACTGGAAAGGACTTCCATTAATGGAAGTTGTAATGGACCCTATTAGGGGGAGTCTCCTTGTCTACTTGTTCTGGCAACATTGAACCCCACAAAAACGACAAGTGCGTTAGTTGGAAGTTTAGTCAGTGAATAGTCCTAGCATTCAGTAAACACAGAGATAGAAAATAGGTGCAGGAGGAGGCCATTCGGCCCTTTGAGCCAGCACAGATGGGCTAAAACTGTTGAGAGGTCCTGTCGTTTCGTAGATTAGTTGAAATAACTCTGCTGAGGGTCACATTGTGCCCCACCCCACAGGCTCCTTATTCTGCTCAGTGAACCTTGAGACCTCCGACAGTTTATTGAAGTGGTGCAACTTATCTCAATGCCAGATGCACTTGTTACCCATTAATTGCTCAAGATGCCTGTTGTAGTTGACGACGTTAAAAGTTGCAGGAAGGAACTGCAGATGCTGGTTCGTACCGATGATAGACACAAAGTACTGGAGTAACTCAACGGGTCAGGCATCATCTCTTGGAGAAATGGAATAGAAACATAGAAACCAGGTGCAAGAGGAGGCCATTCGGCCCTTCGAATAGGTGACATTTCGGGTCTGAACCCTTCTTCAGAGGAAGTTGCCTGGCTGTTTGGACAGAGTCACTTGCTGTTCTGGGGTGTTTGAACACATCCAGGTCAAAGACGTACTGGTGATGCACCATTAAACACACCGTTTTGTAAAATCTGAAATCTATTTACAGCCATAGAGTCATACAGCACACAAACAGGCCCTTTGGCCCAACTCATCCACGCCAACCACAATGCTCTACCTAAGCAATTTGCCCACGTTTGGCCCATATCCCCTCCCAAACCTTTCCTATCCATCTCCCTGTTCAAGTGCCTTTTACATGCTGTTGTCATACCTGCCTCGACGACCTCCTCTGGCAGCCCGTTCCATGTACCCACCACCCACTAAGTGAAAAGGTTGCCCCTGAGGCTCGTATTAAATCTTTCCCCGCTCACCGTATCCATATACACTCTTGTTTTTGATTCCTCTACCCTGGGTAAAAGACTCTGCATTTACCCTACTTTGTACGCCGCCATAAGATTAGCCCTTATCCTCCTGCGCTCCAAGGAACCTACCCCTATCCTGTAGCTTAGTCCCTACCCCTCCAACCTCCCCCGAAAGATTTAGATTTTAGATTTAGAGATACAGCGCGGAAACAGGCCCTTCGGCCCACCTGGTCCGCGCCGCCCAGCGATCCCCGCACATTAACACTATCCTACACACACTGAGGACAATTTTTACATTTACCCAGTCAATTAACCTACATACCTGCACGTCTTTGGAGTGTGGGAGGAAACCGAAGATCTCGGAGAAAACCCACGCAGGTCACGGGGAGAACGTACAAAGCCTACGCCTTTGGCTTCGGACATGCTGGCAACTTTTAACGTGGATTTCGTGGGGGGTTGCAAACAAGTTCAGACCACTAGTGGTTGTTGAGTTTGTTAAATGGTCTTTCATTGGAACACTTTATTCCCCCCCACCTCCCCTAAACACTGGATAATCGAGCTCCAACAAAGAAGGGAGCTGAGAAAAGACACAAACAGAAAGGACTTCACCGGGTGAAGGGCACTGCTGACAAACAAGGTGGAAGATGGAATAATTCACATCAACTTCCTGATTGAAACAAACCTAATGCGGCTCGGGGAAACCCCAGCTAATCATCAGGTGAGGTCCTGTGCTGTAAACACGCAAGATAAGGATTCACATCTCCAGCCTCAAGGCAAAAAAAACACTCGTTACAGTTTCTTTGACAACGGATGCTCAAACTTGGCAAAGAAAGATTTGTGTAGAAACAAGGAACTGCAGATGCTGGTTTACAAAAGTAAAAGACACAAAGTGCTGGAGTAACTCAGCAGGTCAGGCAGCATCTCTGGAAAACATGGACTCCATGTTATCATCCCGCCACCACCAGAGAGCAGTGCTCAACTACTATCTACTTCTTTGGTGACCCTTGGACCACCCTTCATCAGACCACGCTGGCTTTACCTTGCACTAAACGTTATTCCCTGACGAAGGGTCTCGACCCGAAACATCACCCATTCCTTCTCCCCAGAGATGCTGACTGTCCCGCTGAGTTACTCCAACATTTTGTGTCTACCTTCGATTTACACCAGCATCTGCAGTTCTTTCCAACACATTCCCTGATCATGTATCTGTACACTGTAGACGGCTCGATTGTAATCATGTGTTGTCTTTCTGCGGACTGGATAGCGTGCAACAAAAGCTTTTCACTGATCCTCGGTTCCTCCCACACTCCAAAGATGCACAGGTTTGTAGGTTAATTGGCTTAGGCAAAATTGTCCCTAGTGTGTAGGATAGTGTTAGTATATACGAGGCGATCGTTGGTCGGCGCAGACTTGGTGGGCCGAAGGGCTGTTTTCGCACTGTGTCTCTAAAGTCTAAAGTAAAGTCATCCCAAAGACTCAGAGATGCTAGGCTGGAAGTTGAATATTGAACCATTGAGGTGTTGATGTACAGGTTTGTAGGGTAATTGGCTGCCGTAAAATTGCAATGGTCCCAAGTGTGTCGGATAGTGCTAGTATCATATCATATCATATCATATATATACAGCCGGAAACAGGCCACGGGTTGATCGCGCTGTGTCTCTAAACTAAACGGAAAAATAAACAAGACTACACTGATTGTCCAGGATACCAGTGAAGATTGGTCTGGTGCCCAATGGTTCATGAGCGAGTCAAGTCATTGGCAAAATATACATCTTAGCCATAGAGACAGTCATGTATGAACCTGGAATGTGATACTGCTCGAGCTCTGGGCTGGTGACATCTTGTCAATGACGCCACGGGACCTTGAAATGCTGAGATGAAGCGAGACCTTTTACTCAGCGACATCACTCACCCAAAACCCAGATCCTTGGACAGTGCAGCACGATGCTGGAGCATTGACCTACACATTCTGATGCCCAGGTTTCGGCAGTGGGACCAGACATCACAATCTATTGAGCCACAACGGCCGCAAAAAAGATAGTTCCTGCAAACGAGGCCTCATTGACCATTGGAGAGCGTGTGGGGTTGGTTTGCAGGTGAATATCAAACCCACGGAATGCAAATGGAACTGACATTTTGGCTTTAGCTTGTCCTGAAGTGATAATGTACAAATAAACACCTCAGCAAGAGCCAAGGGCCAAGGCGGTTTGTGAGTCGTACGCACCGGATAGCAACTGGAACAATGACATTCTCACTTGGTGCAACTGCACAGCCACATCAGCTGCAACAACAACAATAAATACAGAATAAATGATCGGTTATTCTAAGTAAACCAGACCATGATTGTGCAAAACCAACGTTTGTTGAGCAACCATACTGGTGCGAAGTGTGTCATGATTTGATGCTGAGATAGGGATGTGGTTGGGGTTGTACTGGTTGGTTCAAGAGCCCGATGGTCGAAGGGAAGAATCCGTTCTTGAACCCGGATGGAACTGTTCACGGGCTCCAGTGCCTTCTTCCCGATGGTAGCGGCTAGATCAGAGCTCGGCCAGGGCGGTGTGGGTCTTTGATGATATCAGCTGCCTCCACCAGGCGACGATCCCTTTAGTGGTGGGGAGGTCAGTACCCCTGACGGACTGGGCCGCCGCGTCCACCACTTTCTGCAGCCTCCTTTGTCGAAGAGTCATACAGCGTGGAAACGGGCCCTTCAGCCCAGCTTATGCTCCTACCGACCAACATGTCCCATCTGCACTAGCCCCGCCTGCCTGCGTTTGTCCCGTATCCCTCTCAACCTGTGCTGGCCATGTCATTGAGCATTCAAACATCCCAACCAGGCCACGATGCAGCCACGCTCTCCACCGCACACGTGTAGAGGTTCGACAGAATATTTGGCGACATGCCAAACCCCCACAAACGTCAGAAGTGGTGGAGACATTGACGATCTTTCCTCGTGAGGGCAGCATTGCGCCTGGCCCAGGACAGACCGTCACGGAGGACAGGAACCTGAAGCTGTTGACCTTCCCCACCAGCGTCCCAGCAATGGTGGCACAAGCAAGTTCCAAAGCTTTCCTTCTCCTGAGGTCAACGGTCAGCTCCTTGGTCTTGCTAACGTTAGAAGCACGCACGCTGTTGTGCCACCACTGGACTAGGGAGCCAATCTCCCCCCTGCACCTTGGCGGGTCGCCACACGCTATTTGTCAGGGGGCGGTGGCATCGTCGGTGAGTTTAAAGATGGTGGTGGAGTTGCCCCTGGATACATGGTCATGGTGAGTTTAAAGATGGTGGTGGAGTTGCCCCTGGATACATGGTCATGGTGAGTTTAAAGATGGTGGAGTTGCCCCTGGATACATGGTCATGGGTGTAGAGACTGGAGAGCAGGGACTGAGCACCAGCCTCGAGGAGCCTACGGTGGTCAGCAAGGAGGAGGTGTTGCCGCCGATCCAATGCCAACTGAGCTCTGTGATGAGGTGGCCAAGGATCCAGTGCCACAGGGTGGAGCAGAGATTTAGGGCGGGCATGGTGGCACAGCGGTAGAGTTGGTGCCTTACAGTGCCAGAGACCCGGGTTCCATCCTGATTACGGGTGCTGTCTGTCTTCGGTTTCCTCCCACACTCCAACTACGTGCAGGCTTGTAGGTTAATTGACTTGGTCTCAATATAAATTGTCCCTAGTGTGTGCAGATAGCGTTAGCGTGTGGGGATTGCTAGTCGATGTGGACTCGGTGGGCTGAAGGGCCTGTTTCAGCGATGTATCTCTAAAATCTAGAGCCCCTGGGTACCTACATCTGAGGAAGGATTTGCTGGTGTTGGACAGGGTCCAGAGGTGGTTTACGAGAATGATCGAAGGAATGAGCGTTTGACGGCACTGGGCCTGTCTGGAGTTTAGAAGGATGAGGGGGGACCTCATTGAAAGTTACTGGACAGTGAAAGGCCTGGATAGAGTGGATGTGGAGAGGATGTTTCCACTAGTGGGAGAGTCTAGGACCAGAGGGCACAGGCTGAGAATAAAAGGGCGTACCTTTAGAATGGAGACGTGGAATTTCTTCAGCCAGAGGGTGGTGAATCTGTGGAATTCATTGCCACAGGCGGCTGAGGAGGCCAGGTCATTGGGTATTTGTAAGGTGAAGATTGACGAATACTTGACTAGTCAGGGCATCAAGGGTCACAGGGAGAGGGCAAGAGAATAGGGTGTTGAGTGAAAAATAGATCAGCCATGATTGAATGGTAGTGTAGACTCGATGGCCCGAATGGCCTAATTCTGCTCCTATGTCTTACGACCTGCCCCACATGCTGCAGAATCAAATTTCATTTGAAGCCTATAGATGCTGCAAGAAGAGTCAAGACTGTTTTATTGTCATATGCACCTAAACAGAACAATAAAACTCTTAGTTGCAGCAGCACATCAAGTCTGCAAACACAGTACTCAATGGACGATATAATAAACCAACAAAAATAAAGTCGTTGATGGGAATAACGAAGATTGGATCGGACGGGTTTAGAGGGATATGGTCCAAACGCAGGCAGGTGAGACTAGTGTAGACGGGACATATTGGTTGGTGAGGGCAAGATGGGCCGAAGGGCCTCTTTCCACACTGTGTGAATCTCTGACTCTATAAGTTCCATAACTTATTGTCGGTGGCGCAGGAGTAGCGTTGTTGCGTTACAGTGCCATGCGTCCCTCGCTATTCACACCTGCATGACAACGCATCCACAACTGAGAACTCTATGGGCGGCACAGTGGCTCAGCATTGCACAGTGGCACAGCGTTGCACAGTGGCTCAGCGTTGCACAGTGGCACAGCGTGGCACAGTGGAACAGCGTTGCACAGTGGCACATCGTTGCACAGTGGCTCAGCGTTGCACAGTGGCACAGCATTGCACAGTGGCACAGCGTTGCACAGTGGAACAGCGTTGCACAGTGTTGCAGTAGCACAGTGTTGTACAGTGGCACAGCGTTGCACAGTGGCACATCGTTGCACAGTGGCACAGCGTTGCACAGCGTTGCACAGTGGCACAGCGTTGCACAGTGGCACAGTAGCACAGCGTTGCACAGTGGCACAGTGGCACAGCGTTGCACAGCGTTGCACAGTGGCACAGCGTTGCACAGTGGCACAGCGTTGCACAGTGGCACAGCGTTGCACTGTGGCACAGCGTTGCACAGTGGCACAGCGTTGCACAGTGGCACAGCGTTGCACAGTGGCACAGCGTTGCACAGTGGCACAGCATTGCACTGTGGCACAGCGTTGCACAGTGGCACAGCGTTGCACTGTGGCACAGCGTTGCACTGTGGCACAGCGTTGCACAGTGGCACAGCGTTGCACAGTGGCACAGCGTTGCACTGTGGCACAGCGTTGCACAGTGGCACACCATTGCACAGTGGCACAGCGTTGCACAGTGGCACAGCGTTGCACTGTGGCACAGCGTTGCACAGTGGCACAGCGTTGCTGCCTTAAGCGCCAGAGACCCGGGTTCAATCCTGACTATGGGTGCTGTCTGTACGGAGTTTGTGCATTGTCTCCGTGACCTGTGTGGGTTTTCTCAGGGATCGGTTTCCTCCCACACTCCAAAGACGTTCAGGTTTGTAGGTTAATTGGCTTGGTATAATTGTAAGTTGTCCCTAGTGTATACAGGATAGCGTTAATGTGCTGGGATCGCTGGTCAGCAGGGACTCGGTGGCCTGAAGGGCCTGTTTCCGCGGGTTAGAGGAGTACGGGCCAAATGCAGGCAGGTCAGGCTAGTGTAGATTGGGTCATGCTGGTTGGCATGGGAAAGTTGGGCCGAAGGGCCTGTTTCCACGCTGTTCTATCGTATCGTATCATATCGCATTACTATAAGTCATTGAATAAAAACCAAAACAAGGCCTGAAGCCTCCCCCTGAACAAAACGCTGATCTCCAAAGTTCACCAAACTGCTGGCAGGCAGACTGGATGATGATACACTTTCCCAGAGCTGTTTTCAATCAAATTAACTTTCCAAGGAAGTCTAGTTCACACAAAGCTGCTGTAAATCCACATTCCAGTCCTAATGCATTCTTTCCTCTTTTCATTCAGCCTACGAGGAAGTTGAGAAAGATGTTGCAATGCCTGAAAACTGGCTGCAGCCAAGGGATACAATGAAAACATCGACTGCCAAAAGTGAAGTTGTTTCAATTAATTTGCAGTCTGTAAAAAGCACTTGCTGCATATCAGGAAGGAACATTGCAGGAACAGATCTATCTCACAGGAACACCTGCAGAACTGGCCTCTGAACAGCAAAGCACCTGTGTACAATCCCCCCATTTTTTCCCCCCTGTTCAGTTTAGTTCAGCGATAGTGTGGAAACAGTCCCTTCGGCCCGCCGAGTCCACACCGACCATCGATCACCCCCTTCACACAAGTTCTATGTTATCCCACTTTCTCAACGACTCCCGACACACTTGGGGCAATTTGCAAGGGCCCAATTAACCTGCAAACCCGCACGTCTTTGGGATGTGGGAGAAGACCGGAGAGCCCGGAGGAAACCCACACGGAATCTTGAGCAAGACCCCTCCAAAGTGCTGGAGGATCTCAGCGGGTCATCCAGCATCTGTGGAGGGAAAGGGCAGACCGGGTGTGATCTGGGTGTCCTAGTGCATCAGTCACTGAAAGGAAGCATGCAGGTACAGCAGGCAGTGAAGAAAGCCAATGGAATGTTGGCCTTCATAACAAGAGGAGTTGAGTATAGGAGCAAAGAGGTCCTTCTACAGTTGTACAGGGCCCTAGTGAGACCGCACCTGGAGTACTGTGTGCAGTTTTGGTCTCCAAATTTGAGGAAGGATATTCTTGCTTTTGAGGGCGTGCAGCGTAGGTTTACCAGGTTAATTCCCGGAATGGCGGGACTGTCATATGTTGAAAGACTGGAGCGACTAGGCTTGTATACACTGGAATTTAGAAGGATGAGAGGGGATCTTATCGAAACGTATAAGATTATTAAGGGGTTGGACATGTTAGAGGCAGGAAACATGTTCCCAATGTTGGGGGAGTCCAGAACAAGGGGCCACAGTTTAAGAATAAGGGGTAGGCCATTTAGAACTGAGATGAGGAAAAACTTTTTTAGTCAGAGAGTTGTGAATCTGTGGAATTCTCTGCCTCAGAAGGCAGCGGAGGCCAATTCTCTGAATGCATTCAAGAGAGAGCTAGATAGAGCTCTTAAGGATAGCGGAGTCAGGGGGTATGGGGAGAAGGCAGGAATGGGGTACTGATTGAGAATGATCAGCCATGATCACATTGAATGGCGGTGCTGGCTCGAAGGGCCGAATGGCCTTCTCCTGCACCTATTGTCTATAAGATGCAGGGATCACTGGTTGGCGAGAACTTGGTGGGCCAAAGGGCCTGTTTCGGCGCTGTATCTCTAACCTAAACTAAACTGCATTTGTCTTAAAGGGGCAGCACGATGGCACAGCAGTAGAGTTGCTGCCTTGCAGCGCCAGAGAGCCGGGTTCGATCCTCACTAGGGGTGATGTCTGTACGGAGTTTGTACGTTCTCCCTATGACCGCTTGGGTTTTTTTCCGGGTGCTCCGGTTTCCTCCCACTCTCCAAAGACCTACAGAGTTGTGGTTTAATTTGCTTTGGTAACATTTGTAAATGGTCCCTTGTGTGTAGGATAGTGCGAGTGTACGGGGCGATCGCGAGTGAATGCTGGCACAGTGGGATGAAGCGGCTGTTTCTGTGCTGTCTCTCTAAACTAACTCTCAAGAAGCTCGAAACCATCTAAACAAAGCAAGCCGCCCCACCACCCTTAACACTCACTCTCTCCAACACTGGCCCTCCCAATGTCATAGAGTCACAGAGTGATACAGTGTGGAAACAGGCCCTTTGGCCCAACTTGCCCACACCGGCCAACCTGTCCCAGCTACGCTAGTCCCACCTGCCTGCGCTTGGTCCATATCCCTGCAAACCTGTCCGATCCATGTACTTGTCTAGCAATTTCTTAAACTGTTGGGATAGTCCCAGCCTCAACTACCTCCTCTGGCAGCTTGTTCCATACACCCACCACCGTTTGTGTGAAAAAGCTACCCCCGCAGATTCCGATTAAATCTTTTCCCCTCCACCTTGAACCTGTGGAATTCTCTGCCTCAGAAGGCAGTGGAGGCCAATTCTCTGAATGCATTCAAGAGAGAGCTAGATAGAGCTCTTAAGGATAGCGGAGTCAGGGGGCATGGGGAGAGGGCAGGAACGGGGTACTGATTGAGAATGATCAGCCGTGATCACATTGAATGGTGGTGCTGGCGCGAAGGGCCAAATGGCCTCCCCCTGTATCTATTTTCTATGTTTCAACAGTGACAGTAATGTCGGTGTGTTGAAGAGAGTGTACATGATGGACAATCAGTGGCAACAGAGTGAAAGTGTTGCGGTCAGCTCATGCAATGGTTCCCCATTTGTTTGAACCGAAACTTATTTACTCCTCATTCAGAAATATTCCAGATCAGTTCACTCAGGGGAAACAGATAATCCGGTTGCCTGCATCTGGAATAAGGTGCAGGAGCTGAGAATCATTACCACCAGGTTCTAGAACAATTTGTTCAAGAACTTCCAAGATGGCGATGGTGGGAGATAACGGGGAAGGCCCCTGGGCAGTGAGCGGGCCGCGATCTCACCTCCCGCTCTCTTGGAAAGTGCCCCAAATTACTCGAAAAAGGCGCCATAAACTGGCGACTCTCTATACTGGCTCAGTGTACGTGTTTAGGGGCGGCACGGTGGCACAGAGGTTAGAGTTGCTGCCTTACAGCGCCGGAGACCCGGGATCGATCCTGACTATGTCTGTACAGAGTTTGTACGTTCTCCCCGTGACCTGCGTGGGTTTTCTCTTCGTGCTTCAGTTTCCTCCCACACTCCAAAGACGCGCAGGTTTGCAGGTTAATTTGGCTTCGGTAAAATTGTAAATTGTCCCTAGAGTGTAGGATAGTGTCAGCAAACGGGTCGGTGTGGACTCGGTGGGCCGAAGAGTCTGTTCTCCATCTCCATATCGTGGTAGCTCTGAACTAAACTACTACCACTGCCTTACACTTGTACGGTATCTGAGATGCTTATCTAAGGTGGATCAAAGTGCATCGCAATACTTGTACTGAACTGCAAACAAAATTGAATTTCACTGTACGTTGGTGCACATGATAATGAAGTATCATAGTATGCTATTGAGGGCGTGCAGCGTAGGTTCACCAGGTTAATTCCTGGAATGGCGGGACTGTCATATGTTGAAAGACTGGAGCGACTAGGCTTGTATACACTGGAATTTAGAAGGATGAGAGGAGATCTTATCGAAACGTATAGGATTATTAAGGGGTTGGACACGTTAGAGGCAGGAAACATGTTCCCAATGTTGGGGGAGTCCAGAACAAGGGGCCACAGTTTAAGAATAAGGGGTAGGCCATTTAGAACTGAGATGAGGAAAAACCTTTTTCAGTCAGAGAGTTGTGAATCTGTGGAATTCTCTGCCTCAAAAGGCAGTGGAGGCCAATTCTCTGAATGCATTCAAGAGGGAGCTAGATAGAGCTCTTAAGGATAGCGGAGTCAGGGGGTACGGGGAGAAGGCAGGAACGGGGTACTGATTGAGAATGATCAGCCATGATCACATTGAATGGCGGTGCTGGCTCGAAGGGCCGAATGGCCTCCTCCTGCACCTATTGTCTATTGAACCACTGAACCAATTTCAAATTTGGTGCTCTAAGTTTCCCCTAATCTAGAATCCAGTGGCTCAGTGGTGCCACCAGGTGCCAGGTTAGCGGAGGTGCTGTTTATAATCAAGCATCTATAACAGTGCGCATTATCTCTATCTGATCTCTGGATCTGGTGCGCTACAGTGCAGAGAACTACATTCTGCACTCTGTATCTTCCCCTTTGCTCTGCCTATTATACTTGGAGTTCCACTTGATTGTATTCATGTGTGATCTGTTTGGTTAGAATGCTAAACAAAGCCAATGATGCCGAGATCACAAAAAGTATTAAGTAAGTGAAAAAGAATCATTTGTATCATTGGTGTTAAACACCTGCCTTCAGCGGGTGGTACAGGCAGATTGTATGTTGAATACTCCACCTCACACAGTGCAAATCATGCTCCTACGTCACAGGAGCAGAATGAGGCCATTCGACCCATCGAGTCCAATGATGGCTGATCTATCTTTCGGTCTCAACCCCATTCTGCTGCTTTCTCCCTGTTGCCTTTGACACTATTACTGATCAAGAACCTGACAATCTCCACTTTAAAAATAGCCAATGACTTGGCCCCCCACAATCTTCTGTGGCAATGAATTCAGTTTTAGTTTATTGTCACGTGTACCGACCGAGGTACAGTGAAACGCTTTTGTTGCGTGCTCACCAGACAGCAGAAAGACGATACACTGTTGAGTTGAGCTTCTAGGACTTGGTATTACAATCTCTATTGTAATCGGCACCTTCTTAATCTCTTGAGTGGGGGTAGGGGCAAAGACTTCATTGGGGTCACCCTCCTTCCTTGGTGTTTCGTTGATAGGCCCACGACACCTCCAGAGGGCTCAACAGCGATACCTGGCTTCCCAGGTGCGCAACCCTCCCCAATCGAGCCTTTCGTAGTTGATAGGTTGTAGGAGCAGAATTCGGCCATTCACCCCATCGAGTCTACTCTGCCATTCAATCGTGACCGATCTATCTTTCCCCATTACCCCTGACACCCGTACTAATCAAGAATATGCCAATCTCCCCCTAAAAAACATCCATTGACTTGTCCTCCACAGCATTCTGTGACAATTAATTCCACAGATTCACCACCCTCTTGCCTAAAGAAATTCCTCCTCATCTCCTTCCTGAAGGTATGTCCTTCTATTCTGAGGCTGTGTCCTCTGGTTCGAGACTCTCGCACTAGTGGTAACATCCTCTCCACATCCAATGTTCATGCCTTCCAGACCAACGCCAACCTTTGAACCCTGGGAAACGGAGAATTGGCCAAACAAGCTGATATTGTCGAATAGAAGTGTCGGAGTGACTCAGTGGGCCAGCCAGCCTCTCTGGAGAGCATCAATCAGTGTGAAGAAGGCTCCCGACCAGAAACGTCACCTATTCATGTTCTCCACAGATGCTGCCCGACCTGCTGAGTTACTCCAGCACTCTGTGTCTTACTTTGCAAACCAGCATCGGCTGTCTCGATAACTAGATAAGATGGATAACTTATCTTGAAAGGAGATGAGAAGGGATTTATTTAGTCAGAGGTTGGTGAATCTGTGGAATTCATTGCAACAGACGGCTGTGGAGGCCAAGTCAATGGATATTTTTAAGATGGTGACTGACTGATTCTTGATCAATGGGTAGTTAGAAAGCAGAGATTGATAGATTCTTGACTGGTAAGGGCATCAAAGGTTATGGGGAGAAGGCAGGAGAATGGGGTGGAGGGGGAAAGATAGGTCAGCCATGATTGAATGATGGAGTAGACTTGATGGGCCGAATGGCCCAATTCTGCTCCTAGAATTGATGAAATTGCTTTGACAAGGAAAAACCTAGCAAAGAACATCAAAATAAACTCAAAATGACGACGTGACAATTATTCTGATAACAGCAGCACCAAAATAAGCCTCAGTTGAGAAAGTTGCCAAAAAACATTTCCTGGCTCTAAAGTATTCTACTTCCTACTTAAATTGGGGATAATTTGCTAAATTGCAGAGAGCCACGTGTGCTGCCCCTGTTCACCGGCGCCTGTCACCATCCATTTGGATCCACTGAGTGATCGCTGAATGTTACAAGCAATAACTGGAGCATCTGCACTTCCTTTTAAACAATAACACATTTGAAGACTTTCTACCTCCCAGTAAACATCTCCTTTCACTTAACGGCGATAATTCTGAAGCTGATCAGCTGATTAACATCAAACACATTGCAAGTGGCTTGGAGCCATTGAAGGCAGTCTTCAAAACACACAGGCACACGCACGCACACGCATGCAGAGAGAATACATACATACACACGGAATACCCAGAGAGACCGATGCAAAGAACCGTGCAGGAATAGAGACTGACACACAGAGGCAGAGGGGGCAGAGACGCAGAGAGGCACACGCATACACAAAGAAGCAGGCAAAGACATACACACATGGGCTCATAAAAACACTCTCAGAAACATGGATACACACACTCAGTCACAAACACACACATGCACACACATGACAATCACGCAGACAAATACACACATGCAGAGAAGGACATACACATGCAGATAAAGAGACACACGCACACACAAAGACACACACACCCATGCACATACACTCACCCCAACGTACACACACACACACACACAGGCAGGGTCACTACCTAGCCGCAGTGCAGAGTTTTACAAGCAAACCACCATTTGATTAGCAGGGGGTGAGTGCAGCATTACAGCTGCAGCCAAATTCAATGGAAATGTTCAGTGTGTCACGGTCTTCCACGAACATTATCATTTGGCTGCTTTGAAAGCTCCTGAAATTAAAGGAAGCCGCTAATCTAATAAACCCCACCGCTTTCGCTTTTCAGCTGCTTCTGTGGAAAGGCTGGGCGGGTTGCTCGGTGGGGGAGGCAGGTGCCCACTCAGATTAGAGGCTCCACCAGTGTGGGCCAGAGTTTACACCCCTCCCACCGTGGCACGGGTCCAGAACCCAAACAGTCACCATCTGCCCACCCGGCTGGTCTGTGCATCTCTCCCTGTCTCTCTCTATCTCTATCTATCTGTCTCTCTCTCTCTCTCTGTCTCTTTCTCTCTCTCTCTATCTATCTGTATCTCTCCCTCTCTCTCTCTCTCTCTCTCTATCTATCTATCTATCTGTCTCTCTCTCTCTCTCTCTCTCTGTCTTTCTGTCTCTCTCTGTATCTCTCTATGTCTCTCTGATTGTCTCTCTCTCTGTCTCTCTCTCTCTGTCCCTCTCTCTCTCTCCCTCCCTCTGTGTCCCTCTCTCCCTGTCTGTCTCTCTGTCTCTGTGTGTGTCTCTCTCTCTGTGTCTCTCTCTCTGTGTCTCTCCCTCTGTGTGTGTCTCTCTCTCTGTGTCTCCCTGTGTGTGTCCCTCTGTGTGTCTCCCTGTCTCTGTGTGTCTCCCTCTCTGTCTCTGTGTGTCTCTATCTCTGAGCGTGTCTCCCTGTCTGTGTGTCTGTGTGTGTGTGTGTGTGTGTGTATCTCTGTGTGTGTCTGTGTCTGTATCTGTGTGTGCGTGTATCTGTGTGTGTGCGTGTGAGTGTCTGTGTGTGCGTGTGTGTATATGTGTGTCTGTATCTGTGTGTGTGTCTGTGTGTGTGTGGCTGTGTGTGTGTGTGTGTATATGTGTGTCTGTATCTGTGTGTGTGTGTGTCTGTGTGTGTGTGTGTGTCTGTATCTGTGTGTGTGTGTCTGTGTGTGTGCCTGTGTGTGTGTGCCTGTGTGTGTGTGTGTGTCTGTATCTGTGTGTGTGTGTGTGTGTGTCACTGTGTGTGTCACTGTGTGTGTGTGTGTGTGTGTGTGTGTGTGTGTGTGTCTGTGTGTGTGTGTGTGTGTGTGTGTGTGTGTGTGTGTGTGTGTGTGTGTGTGTGTGTGTGTGTGTGTGTGTGTGTGTGTGTTACAGGGTGCTCTGGGCACTGCAGTTCCAACGAGGCAGAATGATCACTGTCTGCTGGGAGACAAGCCAACCACAGATTAATCAATGCGTAGGAGGAACTGCAGGTGCTGGTTTAAACCGACAATAGACACAAAATGCTGGAGTAACTAAGTGGGTCAGGCAGCATCTCTGGAGAAAAGGGAATAGGTGACGTTTCGGGTCGAGATCTTTCAGACTGAAGAAGGGTCTTGACCTTCCCTTATCATGTATCTGTACACTGTAAATGGCTTGATTGTAATCACGTACAGTCTTTCCGCTGACTGGATCGCACTCGACAAAAAGCTTTTCACTGTACTTCAGCACACGTGGCAATAAACTGAATTGAACTGAACTGACCCGAAAGGTCACGCATTGCTTTTGTCCAGAGATGCTGCCCGACCCACAGAATTACTCCAGCATTTTGTGCGTCTATCTTCAGTGTAAACCAGCATCTGCAGTTCCTTCCTGCACCTTCTCTCCAGAGATGCTGCCTGACCCGCTGAGATACTCCAGCTTTCAGTGTCAAATCGACAGATCAATCGATGGAGGCAGGACTGTGTCAATGGGGAGAGGTTAACGGGAGCTGGGTCCTCGAGGCCAAACTGACCTGCCCGTCTCCCCAAGGGGCAATCAAACTGGAGGAAGCCGACTTCAGACAAATAGATATAACCTGTGATTATTCTGACATTCACAGCCATTCAAGGGCTGTTAAAAATTAAACGCCCCACAGTCCACGATCTCCAGCCCGAATTTCATGGGGTCAAAGTGTACATCTACTACAATTACAACTGTTGACCTCTGTCAAGGGGACGTCCAACGAGATCTGGGTGTCCTAGTGCATCAGTCACTGAAAGGAAGCATGCAGGTACAGCAGGCAGTGAAGAAAGCCAATGGAATGTTGGCCTTCATAGCAAGAGGAGTTGAGTATAGGAGCAAAGAGGTCCTTCTGCAGTTGTACAGGGCCCTAGTGAGACCGCACCTGGAGTACTGTGTGCAGTTTTGGTCTCCAAATTCGAGGAAGGATATTCTTACTATTGAGGGCGTGCAGCGTGGGTTCACCAGGTTAATTCCCGGAATGGCGGGACTGTCATGTGTTGAAAGACTGGAGTGACTAGGCTTGTATACACTGGAATTTAGAAGAATGAGACGGGATCTTATTGAAACGTATGATTATTAAGGGGTTGGACACGTTAGAGGCAGGATCATGTTCCCAATGTTGGGGGAGTCCAGAACCAGGGGTCACAGTTTAAGAATAAGAGGTAAGCCATTTAGAACTGAGATGAGGAAAAAAAATTCAGTCAGAGAGTTGCAAATCTGTGGAATTCTCTGCCTCAGAAGGCAGTGGAGGCCAATTCTCTGAATGCATTCAAGAGAGAGCTAGATAGAGCTCCTAAGGATAGCGGAGTCAGGGGGTATGGGGAGAAGGCAGGAACAGGGTACTGATTGAGAATGATCAGCCATGATCACATTGAATGGTGATGCTGGCTCGAAGGGCCGAATGGCCTACTCCTGCACCTATTGTCTATTGTCAATCTCTTAAAGTCAGGCCCCTGTACGCCCGGATATTTCACAAAATGCTGGAGTAATTCAGCGGGACAGGCATCATCTCTGGAGAGAAGGAATGGGTGACATTTAAGGTCGGAGACCCTTCTTCAGACTGAGAGTCAGGGGAGAGGAAGACGTAGAGATATGGAAGGATCAGGTGTGAAAGCGAGAGATCAAAGGGGACAAAGCTCAAGGAAAATGTCAAATGGATTATTGTTATCAGCATTTTATTCTGTGCTTTGGTTTGGTTTCGTTTAATTTACAGATGCAGTGCCGAAACAGGCCCTTCGGCCCATCGAGTCCGTACCGACCAGCGATTCCCGCACACGAACGCTATCCTAACACTAGGGACAATTTTACATTTATACCAAACCAATGAATCTACAAACCTGTACGTTTTTGTAGTGTGAGAAGAAAACGAAGATCTCGGGGAAAACCCACGCGGTCAGGGGGAGAACGTATGAACTCCGTACAGACAGCACCCATGGTCAGAATCGAACCTGGGTCTCTGGAGCTGTAAGGCAGCAACTCTACCGCTGTGCCACCGTGCCACTTGGTGTGTAAAACATACAGGGTCTAAAACATTTCATTGTAGAAATAAGTGAAAAGGAACTAGGCATGAATGCCTCCAATTGGAGCTGGTGGGAGGAAGTAATGAGTGGGAGCTGGAAGATCAGGGGAACTGTTGATTCATTTCAGTGACAATCCAGATTCATTTTAATGACTATCCCAAATGTGCAAGAATTAAACTTTAGATGTATATTTGCACTGTAGATATTGGGTACTGGAAGTCTTCAATCATATCTTTTTAAATGGTAAACTAGTTTTAAAAAATTTGAATTTTAAACAATTAAATATATTTAAGTTAATTAAACTTAATTCCAAAGTTTCCAGTCAACATACAATGGTACTGTACTGTCACAGGTACCGAGGGGCAGTAACATTCCTGTTGTTTTGCATTCAGTTCAGTCCTACACGACAGAAACAAATCCTGGTGAATCTCTGCTGCACCCTTTGCAACTTAATGACGTCTATCTATTCTGTATACTAAAGCTGTTGTTTGTTCCTGAACTACAGACAAAACGGTACACAACAGCGTGCCAATTTTAGCCCCACCTTTGGTGCTAATGGAAGAGGTTTCATTGAAATCGGTGTTATATTTTAAAAGTTATTCACATTATTCAGTTTAAATCTATCTCTATGGAGGGAAGGGGAAGGAGGGGGGGGGAGGAGGGAGGATAAGGGGGGTTGAGGGGGATGGAGTGGGGGGAGGGGAAGAGGAGGGGAAGAGGGGAGGGGAAGGGAGGAGGGGAAGGGAGAGGGGAAAGGGAGAGGGGAAAGGGAGAGGGGAAAGGGGGAGGGGAAAGGGAGAGGGGAAAGGGGGAGGGGAAGGGGGAGGGGAAGGAGGAGGGGAGGGGAAGGGGGAGAGGAGGGGAAGGGAGGAGGGGAAGGGGGAGGGAAAGGGGGAGGGGAGGGGAAGGGGGAGAGGAAGGGGGAGGGGAAGAGGAGGGGAAGAGGGGAGGGGAAGGGGGAGGGGAAGCGGGGAGGGGGAGGGGAAGTGGGGAGGGGAGGGGAAGGGGGAGAGGAAGGGGGAGGGGAAGGGGGGAGGGGAAGGGGGAGGGGAAGAGGAGGGGAAGAGGGGAGGGGAAGGGGGAGGGGAAGCGGGGAGGGGGAGGGGAAGTGGGGAGGGGAGGGGAAGGGGGAGAGGAAGGGGGAGGGGAAGGGGGGAGGGGAAGGGGGGGAGGGCAAGGGGGGGAGGGTAAGGGGGAGGGGGAGGTGGGAGGGGGAAGGGGAGGGGGAGGTGGGAGGGGGGAGGGGGAGGCAGGAGGGATGGAAGGGGAGGGGAGGCACTGCACTAATGCAGGAGAGGTTTGGGCCCAACGGGTCCACATGGTCTAGTCCTTCCTAAAGCTGGGTGACCAAAACTGCACGCAGAGGGTGGTGGGTGCCTGGAACATGCTGTCAGGGGTGGTGGTGAAGGCAGATACGACAGTGGCGTTGAAGAGACTTTTGGAAAGGCAAATGGATGTGCAGGGAATGGAGGGATATGGGTTATGCGCAGGTAGATAAGTGATGGTCTGAGCATCATGTTCGGAACAGACATTGTGGGCCGAAGGGCCTGTTCCTGTGGTGTACTGTTCTATGTTCCAAGTGTGGTCTCACCAATACCTTGTAAGGCTCTATCATGATGTCCCACCTTTTTGTACGCTGTACCCTACCCACGGAAGGCAAGCATGCCAAATACCTTCACCACACTGTCCACCTGACTCGCCTCCTTCAGGCACCCATGCTCCCTGATCTGTGTTAGAGATACAGATACAGATATAGAGATGCAGCGCAGAAACAGGCCCTTCGGCCCACCGGGTCCGCGCCGCCCAGCGATCCCCGCACATTAACACTATCCTACACCCACTAGGGACAATTTTTACATTTGCCCAGTCAATTAACCTACAAACCTGTACGTCTTTGGAGTGTGGGAGGAAACCAAAGATCTCGGAGAAAACCCACGTAGGTCACGGGGAGAACGTACAAACTCCTTACAGTGCAGCGCCCGTAGTCAGGATCGAACCTGAGTCTCCGGCGCTGCATTCGTTGTAAGGCAGCAACTCTACCGCTGCGCCACCGTGCCGCCCTCTCCTGGGCTCTGCCAGTTACTGTGCATGCCCTGCACTGGTTGGACATACAACACCACACACTAGTCAGAGTTAAATTCCATTGGCCACCCCTTGTTCCACCTTCCTAACTGTTATAGATTCTGTTGCAAAATTAGACATCCTTCCTCATTGCCAACTATACCTCCAAGTTTGATTGGTAAGGGTGTCAGGGGTTTACGAGGAGAAGACAGGAGAATGGGTTTGAGAAGGGAAGAGAGATCAGCCATGATTGAACCCTTGAGTAGACTTGATGGGTCAAATGGTCTAACTCTGCTCCTCTATCTTAGGAACATGAACTTTGGTGTAATTTGTAAATCGTTAATGTAGATAACAAACAGCAACGGACCAAGCACCAACCCCTGAAGCACTCATTAATCACAGGCCTCTAAACCGAAAAGCAATCCTCCACCAGTCTGAAGGGTCTTGACCCGAAACATCACCCATTCCTTCTCTCCAGAGATGCTGCCTGTCCCGATCAGTTACGCCAGCTTTTTTGCGTCTATCTTCAGTTTAAACCAGCATCTGCAGTTCCTTCATACAGATCTCCACCACTACCATTTGACTCCTTCCGCTAAAGCTATTTAGAGACCAATTGGCCAGCTCCCCTTGGCATCCATGTGATCTAACCATGTGGGACTTTGTGAAAGCCTTGCTAAAGTCTATGTGGACAACATCTACTGCTCCGCCCCCATCAATCCTCTTGGTGACCTCTTGTAAAATCTCTATCAGATTGGTGAGACACAATTTCACACACACCAAGCCATGCTGTCTATCCCAGTAACCCTGTGCCTATCCAGATGCTGGGAGATGCAGTCAGGAAGAATCCCCTCTGACAATTATCACAACTAATTCAGCAAGTATTGTCTGTAAAGTACTTTGGGCTAATGAAATATGCTGCTTTTACAGACATTTTTACACAACATGTTGTCTATTCCAATTACTGTTTCTATCCAAATGCTGGTAAATCCCATCATTAAGATCCCCCTCTGACAATTACTCCAACAAATTCACCAAGTGTTGACTGTAAAGTACTTTGGGCTAATGAAATATGCTGCATGTACAGACATTTATCGAAAAATAAAAGCACTTGATCTCTGTTTTCCCAACTGTAGTACTGTGTTTTTGGCTGGTACAGTTAGATCGAGAACGTGCTTCCCCAGAAGCAATCAGAGTGAACATGTTACCTGTAGTCATAAAGAAAATAGCCTTGCTTAGTCATCTGTGGAGGTGTGTGGGTGTTGTGGTGTACAACCCATCAAAAACAACCTTCGGTAAATGCCCGTATGTGGCTCCATCTACCACAGCTTAGCTGATCTAAACGCTTTATAGTAAAAACCATCGTCTATCCAAAATGAATCACCCAGTTCGATAATTCAAATAGCTGGCCGCAATGCCCTCTCTAGTTTATGCCTGCACTGCACTGCACTGCTAATCGGTTGAATCCACATGGTTCCGTACATCAATGGATATTTTTAAGGTAGATTCACGATTCGTACATGTGTCAGGGGTAATGGGGAGAAAGCAGGAGAATGGGGTTAGGAGGGAACGATAGATCAGCCGTGATTTGATGGGCCGCTCCTATCATTTATGAACATGAACTTATGAACCCACATCACTTAAATAAGTAAGTTCATAAGTTCTCGGAGCAGAATTAGGGCCCATTGTTTTTAATCAAGTCTACTTCACCATTCAATTATGGCTGATCTATCTTTCCCTCTCAACCCCATTCTCCTGCCTTCACCCCATAAGTCCTTACACCTTAAAACTATCCATTGACTTGGCCTCCACAGTAGTCAGTCACGATGAATTCCTCAGATTCACCGCCCTCTGACTAAAGAAAGTCCTCCTCATCTTCTTTCTCAGGGACATCCTTTTATTCTGAGGCTATGACCTCTGGTCCTAGACTCTCCCACTAGTGGAAACATCCACTCCACATCCACTCTATCCAGGCCTTTCACTATTCGGTCTGTTTTAATGAGGTCCCCCCTCATCCATCTAAACTCCAGCGAGTACAGGCCCAGTGCTGTCAAACACTCATCATATGTTAACCCACTCATTCCTGGCAATCTACTGGCTGTCTATTATCTCAGCTTCAGAGCATCATATAGCACGGAAACTGGCCCTTCGGCCCAACTCATCCATGTTGACCAGGATGCCTCATCTTCAGCTAGTGCCATTTATCCATGCAAGGCCCATACCACTCTAAAACTTTCCTATCCATGTACCTGTCCAAATATATTTGAAGTGATGTTTTTGTACTTGCCTTAACCACCTCCTCTGGCAGGTCATTCCATATATCCACCACCCTCTGTGTGGGAAAAGCTGCCCCTCAGGTTCCTAATAGATCTTCCCCACCCTCACCTTAAACCTATGTCCTCTCCTCTTTGATTCTCTTACCCTCGGATAAAGACTCTGTGCATTTGCCGTATCTATTCCCCTCGTGATTTTATGCACCTCTTTCAGATCACCCCTCAACCTCCTACACTCCAAGGAATAGAGTCCTAGCCTGGCCGACCTCTCCCTACAGCTCATGCAGTCAAACCCTGGCAGCTTGCTTGTGAACCTTCTCTGGACTCTCTCCAGCTGAATGACAAAAACTAGTTTGGACATTGCCATCAGCCACCACACCCTCTGCACACAAAATCAGTTTGGATTGATGAGCAGAACTTGTGTCTTTTAGTTTAGTTTAATTTACAGATACAGCACAGAAACAGGCTCCTCAGCCCACCAACTACCTAGCAGAGAAGGTCGTCTTGTTCACCTATAGACCCACATTCAAGTAAAACTCTGGAGCACTCAGCCAGCATCTTAGTTTAGTTTAGTTTAGAGATACAGCACAGAAACAGGCCCTTCGGCCCATTGTTCCCACGCCGACCAGCGATCCCCACACATATGCACACTAGCCTACACACCAGGAACAATCTACTTTTTCTTTGGAACCAAAGCCAATTAACCGATAAACCTGCACGTCTTTGGAATGTGGGAGGAAACCGGAGCAGCCGGGGAAAACCCACGCGGTCACGGGGAGAACGTACAAACTCCGTACAGACAGCACCAGTCGTCAGGATCAAACCTGGGTCTCCGGCGCTGGAAGGCAGCAACTCTACCGCTGCGCCACCAGGCCCATCTCTGGAGGGAAACGGACAGACAACATTTCGGGTCGGGACCTTTCTTCAACAAGGAGAGCAGTGGTAATCACAGAGGGGTAGAAGTGAGAGAGGTCTCGCAGAACTCCTGGGCAAGAACGTCTTCAAAGTGGGTCTAAACTTGGGGAGATTTTGAGGTGGAGCCACAAGAGACCGCAGATAGTTTGTTTTGCACTTAAGATTGAAGCGTCTGCAGCCCCTTGTGTGTCCAGGCAAGAATGCAGTCCTGACCACGAGGTCATCTGTGTGCAGCTTGCGTGATCTCCCCGTGACCATGCCCTTTGGTTTCTCCAACATCCCAAAGACGCTCTGCTTGGTTGGTTGGTTGGATGGCTGCTGTAAATTAGACCTGTGCAGGTCAGAGGCCACAGGAAAATAAATGGAGGAATGGAATTGATCTCAGAACCAGCCTAGGCTGAATGGCCTCTTCCTAAGTAGTGAGAAAATGTGACCAAAAATGATAACTTTTTTTAATAGAAATAAACATCTGAAAGTCTACCCCGTGTGCGGGCGAGTGTGTGCGTGCGAGTGGGAGAGTGTGCACGCATGTTACAAGAGATCACCCTGATACTGGCTAGGTTGCATGTCTCACACGTTCACCTCAAAGTCGAAGTGTCACTCTGACGCTGAGTGCAGTACTCTGGGATGGCAGCCGGAAGAGTCTTCAGTGATCTCAGAGGGGCTGCACTTTAGCCATGCCATTCAAGTGAGAGTTTATTGACTGTCCAAACATCCGCTGTAACACTCTCATGGAGTCATGGAGCAGGGAAACAAGTCCTTTGGTCCAACTCATCCATGCCAGCTACGCCAATCCCACTTGCCTAGGCTTGACCCATATCCCTCCAAACCTTTCCTGTCAATGTACCTGACCAAATGTCTTTTAAATGTTGTTATTGTACCTGTCTCTGCCACCTCCTCTGGCAGCTCGTTCCATAAACCCAGTACCTTCCTACCAACACCTAGAGACCAGTCTTGAGCTAGTCTCGACCTCATTGAGCTAGTCTCGACCTCATTGAGCTAGTCTCGACCTCATTGAGCTAGTGGCTCAAACTATCTTTGATGGGACTTTACCTTGCACTAAACGTTATTGACATTATTTCATGTATCTGCACACTGTGGATGACTCGGTTTTAATCATGTATTGTCTTTCTGCTCACTGGTTAGCACGCAACCAAAGCTTTTCACTGTGCACGTGACAATAAACTAAACTCAACTTCAATGAAAACATTGCCCCCAGGATGGAACATAGGGAAATTTTCCCTTGTATCTTGGCCAATGTAATCATCTTGATATTATTACACCGGGTGGTGCCATTGGCGATGGCAGTCTCGCCAACGGTCTGTCTGTCATGTTTGTTATTTTTAGTGTGTTTTAAAAAGTATGTGTTAATGTTCCCTGGTTTGGTTTATGAGGGGGGTCGGGGGAAACTTTTTTTCAATCTCTCACCTTGCCGGAGATGCGATTGTTTTTCCGGATCGTATCTCCGGTCGCTCTGCGGCCTAACATCATGGAGCTGGCGGCCTTGCTCGGGACTGACTTTGAGCCCCATCGCAGGGCCGTGGACTTACCAACGGAGCCTGCGATCCCTTGCCTGGGATCGACGCTCCCTGCGGATTTCAACATCGAGGAGCTCGCAGTCTCGGGTAGAGATTGATGTCGGGAAGCTCCAGAGTCGCAAGAGGTTTGACCAGCCCAGACCCGGGGTCCGGTCGCCCGGCGTGGGGGAGCTGAGATCCCCCCGATGCGGGAAATTGATCACCCTGACACGGAGGGCCAGACCACCGGCTACGGGAGCCAGGATTGTCCCGTCAACGGAAGGTTCGAGGCCCCCGACCGCGGGAGAACAAAGAAGAGATTGAACTTTTTTGCGCCTTCCATCACAGTGAGGAATGTGGAGGAGTCACTGGGGTGCAGTTCATGTTAGAATGTATTTTGTGTGTTTTGTTGCTTTTTATTGGTATGACTGTGTGGCAAATCAAATTCCTCATAGGTTGCAAAACATACTTGGCTAATAAAGTATGGTTATGATTACACACGACTGTCATAGAGTCATACAGAAATGAAACAGGTCCTTCGGCTCAACTCCATTGTGGGAACTCCCTATACATAAATTGGTTGCTATGTTCACATAGTTCTCAGAAGCATTTTACTGGCTTTACAATGAAGTGGTGCTTTGGAGAGACAGGATAGACACAAAGTGCTGAAGTAACTTAGCTGGTCAGACAGCATCTCTGGAGAAAAGGAATAAGTAACGTTTCGGGTCGAGACCCATCTTCAGACCGAAGAAGGGTCTTGACACGAAACATCATGTTCCCGATGTTGGGGGAGTCCAGAACCAGGGGCCACAGTTTAAGATTAAGGGGTAGGCCATTTAGAATGGAGATGAGGAAAAAAAATTCAGTCAGAGAGTTGTGAATCTGTGGAATTCTCTGCCTCAGAAGACAGTGGAGGCCAATTCTCTGGATGCTTTCAAGAGACAGTTAGATAGAGCTCTTAAAGATAGCAGAGTCAAGGGATATGGGGAGAAGACAGGAACGGGGTACTGATTGTGGATGATCAGCCATGATCACAGTGAATGGTGGTGCTGGCTCGAAGGGCTGAATAGCCGACTCCTGCACCTATTGTCTATTGTCCGTTCCTTCTCTCCAGAGATGCTGTCTGACCTGCTGAGTTACTCCAGCAGTTTGTGTCTATCTTCGGTTTAAACCAGCATCTGCAGTTCCTTCCTACACATTTGGATAGATAGGGTTTGGTTTGGATTCTCAATGAAACGTCACAGACTTCATCGGAAGCAGAACATCTCAAGGTTACAAATTATGCTTTCGAAAACGCAAATGTTTCTTTTACTGGAAATTGTTTGAAATTGTCCATTTCCAGGAAAGAAAAGAAAATGTTGGAAAAGTTCAGCAGTGGAAAGAGAAGCAGAGGGAACGTTTTGGTACAATGTCCATTTATCAGAATGGGAGAGAGAGAGAAAATGAAGTCAACCAGGTTTTGGCACGGTGGCACAGCGGTAGAATTATCGCCTTATAGTGCCAGAGACCAGGGTTTGATCCTGTCCACGGCTGCTGTCTGTGAGGAGTTTGTACGTTCTCACTGTGACTGCGTGGGTTTTCTCCGTCCGGGTGCTCCGGTTTCCTCCCACACTCCAAAGGCGTGCAGGTTTGTAGACTAATTGGCTTGGTGAAATTACAGATTGTCCCTAGTGTGTGTGTGTGTTGGATCGTGTTAGTGTGCAGAGATCGCCGGTCGGCACGGACTCGGTGGCTCGAGGGGCTGTTTCCACGCTGTATCTCTTAAACTAACCCTAAAAATTCTGATTTTCCACTCAGAATCCAGCGTAATTTGCTTCCATCCACATCACCACTTCTAAGATTTGCAACTTATAGCCGCGAGTCACAGAACCAGAACCTGATAGATCTTCCCTCCAACGCATGTACATTACCCGTGTGGATGGGGCACCTTGGTCGGCATTGGGCAGGTTGGGCCAAAGGGTCTGTTTCCATGACTCTAAGAGATTAAACGCCCGATATTCTGCTTCCTTCTTGTACTTCGTTCCAGAGAAGCGACCTTCACCGTACAACCGGCATTCTCAGATACATCATCTATGCAAGGCCACGTGGAGGCCCAATCGGGCACAGCTCTGCAAAATGTTTCTCTCCAACTCTATCCCAAGCTAAGTGAATCCAGGATCCAATGTGTTCCTGAGTTTTCCTGCAGTCTTTCAGATTTACTGCACGCCAATAGTCAATGCAGAACAACAATACTACACGCAAGTCCCATCGGCCGGTGGTGATCTGATCTCTGAAACAACTGAGTAAAGTCCTCAGTTTATCCACACCTTGAGAGGAATAGATCAGGTAGAAAATGCAAGGAGGTCCTAATTTGTTAATAAACATTGTGCAGTTGAATCAATCAGAAGACGGGTCCCGGACACAAACCATTGCCTATCCATGTTCCCCTGAGATGCTATTTATTCACAAAGTGCTGGAGTAACTCAGCAGGTCGGGCAGCATCTCGGGAGAGAAGGAATGGGTGACGTTTCGGGTCGAGACCTTCCTTCTCTCCTGAGATGCTGCCCGACCTGCTGAGTTACTCCAGCACTTTGTGAATAAATACCTTCGATTTGTACCAGCATCTGCAGTTATTTTCTTATACTACTTCTATCTCCTGAGATGCTGCCGGACCTGCTCAGTTACTCCAGCACTCTGTGTCTCCTTTCCAGCATCAGCTGTCTAGATAACTAGATAAGATGGATAACATAGAACTGGTGTGAACGGGTGATTGCTGGTCGGTGCGGGTGTGATGGGCCGAAGGGCCTGTTTCCATGCTGTGTCTTTGAAACAATCAAAAGCCATGGTCCCGGGTCTTCCCACTACTGACTAATGAGGGCTGGCCCTCCAGTAAAAACCTCCCCAACCTTTCACAGGTGCAATGTTTGAGAATGAAAGACCAGCGACACATTGTCCTATTGTAAACCAATATTATCTTGTTCTTAGTGCAGTCAAAAGGAGATAACGTCAGGTCCCATTTGACCAACTGAGTTTCTCATGAATAAAATACACTTTGACGAAGTAAACATCTGAGGAGTTGGTGGAGCAGCTGGTAGAGCTGCTGCCTCACAGCTCCAGCGATCAGAGTTCAATCCTGACCTCCACTGTTTTATTTCCGACGCTCCGGTTTCCTCCCGCATCCCAAAGATCTGCCTCCTGGTGGTGCAATGGGCAGTAAATTGCCCACGGTGTAGGTGAGATGGAGAATCTGGGGGGAGTTGAGGGAGGAAACGTCGGAGAAATAAAATGGGATTAGCGTAGAATTAGTGATGGGGTCCTTGACGTCAGCAGAGACTCGATGGGCTGAAGGGCCCGTCTCCATGCTGTACCATTTAATGACTCTAGAGCGGCACAGTGGTGCAGCGGTAGAGTTGCTGCCTTACAGCGGCAGAGACCCAGGTTCGATCCTGACCACGGTTGCTGTCTGCACAGAGTTGGTACGTTCTCTCCGTGACCTGCGTGGGTTTTCTCCGGGTGCTGGTTTCCTCCCACACTTTAAAGACAATAGGCTAAATTGTCCCTAGTGTGTGCAGGAGAGTGTTAGTGTGCAGAGATCGCTGGTCGGCGTGAACTCGGTGGGCCAAACATAGAAAATAGGTGCAGGAGTAGGCCATTCGGCCCTTCGAGCCTGCACCGCCATTCAATATGATTATGGCTGATCATCCAACTCAGTATCCCGTACCTGCCTTCTCTCCATACCCCCCGATCCCTTTAGCCACAAGGGTCACATCTAACTCCCTCTTAAATATAGCCAATGAACTGGCCTCAACTACCTTCTGTGGCAGAGAATTCCACAGATTCACCACTCTCTGTGTGAAAAAACCCTTTCTCATCCTGTTTCCGCGTTGTATCTCTAAACTAAAATGATAGTTTTATAGAAAGCATTGACTTCCATCTTCACGATGCCGACATGCTGTTTTACTTCACCGATTGTTGGCAACTATTGCTGTTCCTCAAACAGTATTGTGGAAGTTTAACAGGAGGGAGCGGCCCCCGTCTGTCACCAACAGCTGGACAGGAAACCACTGGGTGAAGAGCAACTGTGACACCCACACAAACCCTTCCACGGACACATTCACTTTTCACACACACCTGTCACTATTGGCCACGGCAACTGCTGTCTATCGGTGAATCAGCCACTCTCCGAGTTTACAAGCACGGAACTGCAGATGCTGGTTTTACCAAAAAAAAGACCAACCTTCCAATCCCATGCCCTGGGATCCAGAGGACTGACCGGACGAGCTGACACTGTCTGAAAAGCCTTAGAGGGAGTACAGAGAAGGTTCACCAGATTGATCCCTGGAATGGCCGGACTTTCATATGTGGTGGTGGTGGATATGATAGTGGCATTTAAGAAGCTTTTAGATGGGCACATGGATATGGATGTGTGTAGATCACACCCAGACAGGGGAGATTAACATGGCATCATGTACAACACAGACATTGCTTGTTCTCCCTCCCCCTCTCTCGTTCTCCCTCCCCCTCTCTCGTTCTCTCTCTCTCTCATTCTCTCTCGTTCTCTCTCTCTCTCATTCTCTCTCTCGATCTCTCTCTCTTTCTCTCTCTCTCTCGTTCTCTCACCCTCGTTCTCTCTCTCTCTCATTCTCTCTCTCGTTCTCGTTTGTTCTCTTTCTCTCGTTCTCTTTCTTTCTCTCTTTCTTTCTCTCTCTCGTTCTCTCGTTCGTTCTCTCTCTCTCTCTCTCTCTCTCTCTCTCTCTCTCTCTCTCTCTCTCTCTCTCTCTCTCTCTCTCTCTCTCTCTCTCTCTTTCTCTTTCTCTCTCTCTCATTCTCTCTCTCTCTCGTTCTCTCTCTCTCTCGTTCTCTCTCTCTCTCGTTCTCTCTCTCGTTCTCTCCCTCGTTCTCTCTCTCTCTTTGTCTCTCTCTCTCTCTGTCTCTCGCTCTCGTTCTCTCTCTCGTCCTCTCTCTCTCTCGTTCTCTCTCTCTCTCTCATTCTCTCGTTCTCGTTTGTTCTCTTTCTCTCTCTCGTTCTCTTTCTGTCTCTCGTTTGTTCTCTTTCTCTCTTGTTCTTTCTCGTTCGTTCTCTTTCTCTCTCTCGTTCTCTCTCTCGTTTTCTCTCTCTCTCATTCTCTTTCTTTCGTTCTCTCTCTCTCTCTCTCTCGTTCTCTCTCTCATTCTCGTGTTCTCTCTCTCGTTCTCGTGTTCTCTCTCTCTCTCTCGTGTTCTCTCTCTCTCTCTCGTGTTCTCTCTCTCTCTCTCTCTCCCTCCCCCCCCCCCCCCACCCCTCCCCTCCCTCATCCCCCTCCCCATCACAACTAAAACAGAAGATGCAGGAAATGCTCATGTGCTCTCTGTGGGAAGAGAGAGATGTAGGTTGCAGGTCAGAAATGTGAAAGGTTAAACATTAGGGCTCAGTTTCGTTGTAGAGATGCAGCATGGAGACTGGCCCTCGGCCCAGAGTCCACACCTACTCTCAATCGTCCATCCACACCAGTTCTGTGTTGTCCTACTTTCTCATTCACTCCCTAAACATCAAGGCCAACTTTTTCAGAGACCAAACAGCCTACAAACCCATGCGTCTAGATGTGGAAACTGGAGCATTTAGAGAAAACCCATGCGGTCACAGAGAGAGCGTACAAACTCCACACAGACAGCACCCGTGGTCAGTTCATAAGTTATAGCAGCAGCATTAGACCATTCGGCCCATCAAGTCTACTCCGCCATTCAATCATAGCTGATCCATCTCCATCATAACCTCTATCTCCCGCCTTCTCCCCATAACCACTGACACCGATACTAATCAAGGATCTATCTATCTCTGCCTTAAAAATATCCATTGACTTGGCCTCCACAGCCTTCTGTGGCAACGAATTCCAGGATCGGACGCGGGTCTCTGGTGCCGTGAGGGAACAGCTGTGCCAGCTGTGCCAGCTGTGCCGCCCTTTGGAGGGGTAAGGTGAGGGAGTGGAGACAAGCAAAGACAAGGTGGGCGGAGGCAAGGGGAGATTGGGGTGTACCGGTGGTGCAGGCTGAAAGGGGTGGTAAAGGTTACGAATGAAAGATTCTGCAGGCAACCATTCAATGTGATCATGGCTGATCATTCTCAATCGGCACGGTGGCGCAGCGGTAGAGTTGCTGCCTTACAGCGAATGCAGCGCCGGAGACTCAGGTTCGATCCTGACTACGGGCGCCGTCTGTACGGAGTTTGTACGTTCTCCCCGTGACCAGTGTGGGTTTTCTCCAAGATCTTCGGTTTCCTCCCACACTCCAAAGACGTACAGGTATGTAGGTTAATTGGCTGGGCAAATGTTAAAAAAAATTGTCCCCAGTGGGTGTAGGATAGTGTTAATGGGCGGGGATCGCTGGGCGGCGCGGACCCGGTGGGCCGAAGGGCCTGTTTCCGCGCTGTATCTCTAAATCTAAAAAAAAGAAATCAGTACCCCGTTCCTGCCTTCTCCCCATACCCCCTGACTCCGCTATCCTTAAGAGCTCTGAGGCAGAGAATCCCACAGATTTACAACTCTCTGACTGAAAAAGTTTTTCCTCATCTCCGTTCTAAATGGCCTACCCCTTATTCTTAAACTGTGGCCCCTGGTTCTGGACTCCCCCAACATTGGGAACATGTTTCCTGCCTCTAACGTGTCCAACCCCTTAATAATCTTATATGTTTCGATAAGATCCCCTCTCATCCTTCTAAATTCCAGTGTATACAAGCCTAGTGGCTCCAGTCTTTCAACATATGACAGTCCCGCCATTCCGGGAATTAACCTAGTAAACTTACGCTGCACGCCCTCAATAGCAAGAATATCCTTCCTCAAATTGGGAGACCAAAACTGCAAACAGTACTCCAGGTGCGGTCTCACTAGGGCCCTGTACAACTGCAGAAGGACCTCTTTGCTCCTATACTCAACTCCTCTTGTTATGAAGGCCAACATTCCATTGGCTTTCTTCACTGCCTGCTGTACCTGCAGGCTTCCTTTCAGTGACTGACGCACTAGGACACCCAGATCTCGTTGTACGTCCCCTTTTCCTAACTTGACACCCTTGGGAGCAATTTACAGGAGAGCAACTAACCGGCAAACCCGCACGCCTTTGGGACATGGATGGACACTGGAGCACACGGGAGGAAACCCACGCGGTCACGGGGAGAACGTGCAAACTCCACACAGACAGCGGCCGAGGTCGGGTCCGAACCCTCGTCTGTGTGCTGCCCACAGTTTCTGCTTGACATACATTTGCGGCACGTTGGGACATTATGCTCCGTTGGGGGCGGGGTGCGAGCGAGAGAGTGCAAGTCGTTGTTGCTCCAGTGCGAACAGGTCTTCACGCTCTCGGCCCATGCGGTTGAGGGGGAAGTTAGAAACCAATAACACCAAAACGCTCGATTCATCCGCAGTGCTCACAAACACAATAACAGGAAATCCAAGAGCGGAACAGAAACTACACATACTGCACCAAAGAAAGCAACAGCCCGCACACCAACAGCCCCCCCCACACACACACTGCCCGTTCTCACAACACGTTCTATTTTAGTGGCAGTGTGCGGAGGAAATAACTCAAGTGACCCTCTGTGCAAAGTCCCCCGCACTTGGGAGAAATGGGGGCACTTGTGGGAAATTGCAAACTGTGCAAACTGCTGCTGATTCTGATCTTGCTCCACGCTGTTTCAATGCACTGCAGGAGGGGGGTGGGGTGGGGTGGGGGGGTTTGCTGGATGCGCTGGTGCGATTTATGCCCCAGTTATCGTACGAGCTCTTCCTACAAGCGCCCCATTAGTCCCGGCACCTGCTGCTCCCAGGTGTAGTCTCACCAGGATGTTTACCAAAGAGGAACTATCTGTTGGCACGCTGCCAGCCCAGGCTGGCGTGTTCTGCAACATGACACCAGCCACAAACAGTTGGCAGAGACAAGCGTCTTCTCTACCTTTCCTCTCGCACTCACCAACATACCCTCCGACCGACCAGAAAACAGAACTTAGACAGTGGCAGTAGAAGCAAGGAACGTCAGGTGCTGGTTTACAAAAAGAAAATGGCACAAAGTGCTGGAGTAGCTCTGATGTACAGACTGGGCTCGAAGGGCCGAATGGCCTACTTCAACTCGTACACCTTATGATCTTATGAACGCAACAGGACAGGCAGCATGTGTCGCACAGGTCAGGCAGCGTCTCTGGAGAACATGGATAGGTGACGTTTCACAGAGTGCTGGAGTAACTCAGCGGGTCAAGCAGCATCTCTGGAGAAAAATAATAGGTGGTGTTTCAGCACAGAACCCTTCTATGTCTGAAGAAGGGTTCCGACCCGAATCGTCACCTATTCCTTTGCTCCAGAGATGCTGCCTGACCTGTTGAGTGCTGGTGTAACTCAGTGGGTCAGGCAGCATCTCTGGAGAACGTGGATAGGTGATGTTTCGGGTCAGAACCTTTCTTCAGATTGATTCAGAAAGAAGGGTCCCGACACGAAACGTCACCTATCCATGTTCTCCAGAGATGCTGCCTGACCCGCTGAGTTACTCCAGCACTCTGTCAAACGTCACCTATCCATGTTCCCCACAGATGCTGCCTGACCCGCTGAGTTACTCCCATCGAACACCAATAGACAATAGACAATAGGTGCAGGAGTAGGCCATTCGGCCCTTCGAGCCAGCACCGCCATTCAATGTGATCATGGCTGATCATTCAGTACCCCGTTCCTGCCTTCTCCCCATACCCCCTGACTCTGCTATCCTTAAGAGCTCTATCTAGCTCTCTCTTGAATGTATTCAGAGAATTGGCCTCCACTGCCTTCTGAGGCAGAGAATTCCACAGATTCACAACTCTGACTGAAAAAGTTTTTCCTCCTCTCAGTTCTAAATGGCCTAACCCTTATTCTTAAACTGTGGCCCCTTGTTCTGGACACCCCCAACATTGGGAACATGTTTCCTGCCTCTAACGTGTCCAACCCCTTAATAATCTTATACGTTTCGATAAGATCTCCTCTCATCCTTCTAAATTCCAGTGTATACAAGCCTAGTCGCTCCAGTCTTTCAACATATGACAGTCCCGCCATTCCGGGAATTAACCTGGTGAACCTACGCTGCACGCCCTCAGTAGCAAGAACACCAATCTTCCCATTCCGCTGTCCTCGCCCGTATCTTCCCAATACCTGTGTCCACAGTTTGCTGTGTGTCCCCTGTGGAAGTGGTGCCACTGCAACCAAGACCAAGCCACTGATCACATTAAGAAACACAGTGGCCCTACCACAAAGCCGTGAGATACACCCACTGCACAAGCAGACGAGGGGGCATTCAAAGGCTCAAGAGCAGAGCTTTGTGGTAGGAGGGGTAAAGTTTAAAGGAGATGTGCGGAGCGATGCTTTTTTTTTTTCACACACAGAGGGTGGTGGGTGCCTGGAACGCGCTGCCAAGGGTGGTGGTGGTGGTGGTGGCAGATGTGATACAGGTCCACCACTGATTTTCTGGCACCTTCTTTAATCTGGGCAAAATTGTGAGAACTCAGCAAAGAGGTGGGTCTAAGCAGGGCCTCTGTAAAAGGAGGAAAGAGAGGTTGGGGTGGCTTGAGAAGGGAATTCCAGAGCCTGGGACCTCAGCAGCTCATGCAGATGCCAACAATTTCCAGAATGAACAAGTGCCTGGAAATGCAGGAGCTGATTCGTTCGGAAGGGCGGCAAGGTGGCGCAGCAGGTGGTACTGCTGCCACACAACGCCACAGATTCAGGTTCCATCCTGACCTCTGGTGCTGTCCGTGTGGTGTTCGCACGTTCTCCCTGTGACTGCCTGCGTACCCTCCATGTGCTCCAGTTTCGGCCCACATCCCAAAGGCGTGTGGGTTTGTGGGTTAATTGGCCCTCTGTAAATTGCTTCTAGTGCGTAGGGAGTGGATGAGAATGTGGGATAATGTAGGACTAGTGCGAATGGGTGACCAATGGTCAGTGTGGACTTGGTGGGCTGAAGGGTCATGCTGTATCTCACAGATAAAAAACCCCTATAGATTGCAGAAGAGGGAAGGGATGACCCCATGGTCAAACTTGATTACACGGAAGAAAGATCGAAAATCAAGGCATTAGTCAACTGGGAGTCAAAGGAGGTACAGGGGTGAATGGATGTTGCCATACACATACCAGGGTTAAAAAGTAATGATGAAGAAGGCAGGCCAAAGACACTGTCTAGACTCATCAGCAAATAAGATGGGGGGAAAAAAAGAGACCCAAAACATTAATTTTGGGGCTTCTCACTCCACAGATGCTGAGTGTTTCTGATTTTGTGATTGACACTTTAGAAATACAGCATGGATCAAAATGATAACAGGCAGCCTTGGAAGCCTATCCTCCCCAGTCAAACCGCATGTCAAAAACCTTGGCGCGATATTTCACTCTGCATTAAAGTTTGACAAGCAAGTCAACGCTGTGGTAAAAGCCAGCTTCTTCCAGCTTCGTACCATAGCTAAAATCAAACCATTCCTCCATTTTGACGACATTGAAAAAATCATCCATACCTTCATTTCCTCCAGCCTAGACTACTGCAACTCCCTATACACTGGGATCAGCCAATCATCCCTGCCCCGCCTGCAATTGGTCCAAAACGCCGCAGCGAGACTCCTGACGGGTACCCGTAAAAGGGACCACATCACCCCGATTCTGGCCTCTCTCCATTGGCTCCCAGTACAGTACAGAATCAACCAAGCTCCTCCTATTCACATACAAAGCCCTAAACGGGCTTGCCCCCCCATATCAAAAATCTTCTAACCCACCACTCTATCTCCAGGTCCCACAGGTCGGCCGACTTGGGGCTACTCACTATCCCGCGGTCTAGGCTTAAGCTCAGGGGTGACCGCGCTTTTGCGGTTGCAGCTCCTAGACTGTGGAACAGCATCCCTCTCCCCATCAGAACTGCCCCCTCCATCGACTCCTTTAAGTCCAGGCTCAAAACCTATTTCTACTCCCTAGCGTTTGAGGCCCTCTGAGGGGGCGCTGTGAACTGTTTATGTATGTGCTGTTATGTTTGTGTGCCATTGTATGTTCGTTCTTAGTACCTGAACTGATGTGCAGCACTTTGGTCAACGTGGGTTGTTTTTAAATGTGCTATACAAATAAAATTGACTTGACTTGAAATTGACTTGACTTTGGCCCATGGAGTCCATGCCGACGCGTGATCATCCCGGGCACTATCCTACACACGAGGGACAATTTACATTTTTTTTTAACCGTAGCCAATTAACCTACAAACCTGAAGAAAGACACAAAGTGCTGGAGTAACTCAGCGGGTCAGGCAGCATCTCTGGTGAGAAAGAATGGGTGGCATTTCGAGTCGGGACAATTCTTCAGAGCGAAAAAGCGTGGGTGACGTTTGGAGTCCTACAAGCCTGCCCGTATTACGATTGTCGGGTGAAACCGGAGCCCCCGGAGAAAGCCCAGGCGGTCTCAGGGAGAACCAATAAACTCTGCAGAGAGGTCAGGATCGAACCCAGGGCTCCGGCGCTGAGAGCCAGCAACTCTACCGCTGCGCCACCGTGCTAACCATGCTCGAGTTTAGTTTAGTTGATCGTCATGTGTACCTAAGTACAGTCAAAAGCTTTTGGTGCATGCTATCCAGTCAGCAGAAAGACAATCTGAAGAAGGGTCTCGACCCGGAACGTCAACCATTCCTTCTCTCCAGAGACGCAGCCTGTCTCTCTGAGTTACTCCAGCGTTTTGTGTCTACCTTCGATTTAAACCAGCATCCAACACACGATTACGATCGAGCCATTTACGGTGGAGAGATACATGATAAGGGAATGACATTTAGTGCAAAGTAGAGCCAGCAGCGTGCTCTAAGCCATCAGTGTTATTATTTGCTCGGTCCGCATTAACGCAACTGATCTCCCAGTGGCCCAGCACTTTAACTCCCCCTCCCATTCCCAGTCTGACCTCTCTGTCATGGGCCTCCTCCAGTGCCATAGTGAGGCCCGCCGGAAATTGGAGGAGCAGCACCTCATATTTCGCCTGGGCAGTTTGCAGCCCGATGGTATGAACGTCGACTTCTCCAACTTCAGATAGCTCCTCTGTCCCTCCCTTCCCCTCCTCCTTCCCAGATCTCCCTCTATCTTCCTGTCTCCATCTATATCCTTCCTTTGTCCCACCCCCGACATCAGTCTGAAGAAGGGTCTCGACCCGAAACGTCACCCATTCCTTCTCTCCCGAGATGCTGCCTGACCCGCTGAGTTACTCCAGCATTTTGTGAATAAATCGATTTGTACCAGCATCTGCAGTTATTTTCTTATACTAGTGTTATTATGCTTGTCTAGTTACATCACAAATCATGAAGTGAGATCGGGCACCCACCCACCCACCCACCCACCCACCCACCCACCAACCAACCAACATCAACACCAGAGCAACAAGGCTGCAACACCGCAGCTGCGACATTCTAAGGGCGAGGCTGCGCTGGAGGGCGAGTGTTAACAGTGGGACCGCTTTGCAGAAGGCGAGAAATGCTGACCACGAATGCAGGCTGGGTGTCCAATTCCAGGAATAAAAGCTGCTCAAGTGGAGTTGGGGCTACACAGGCTTCCTTGAAGATGACACCAGAGCCAGCGGCAGCCCCACACTGCCCTCGCTAACGCAAGGTCAGCATTCAATCTCAAACTGCTGGGCAGGATTCCGAGAAGCTCGTTCCCAGACGGTCCTTCTCAGAACACAAGATGCTGCAACATGACACGTCAGGAATAATGCTTCCTTTTTTCAGACCCAGCTTCAAGTGGAAGTTCCTTTTTTAGATTAAAAATATTGCTCGCTGCAACAAAAAAATTGTGCTTGAGGGATGGATTACATTTAGATTTTTTTTTAAACACATAATGTGCAGATCAGACACAAAATGCTGGAGTAACTCAACGGGACAGGCAGTGTCTCTGGAGAGAAGGAATGGGCGACGTTTCGGGTCGAGACCCTTCTTCAGACTCCAGCTCGCCAGGTCAAACACCATCTGCGGAGAGCAAGACATTTCGGGTCGGGACCCTCCTTCAGTGCCTGTAGGTCCCGAAATGTCACCTATCCATGTTCTCCAAAGATGCTGCCAGACCCACTGAGTCACTCCAGCACTTTGGCTTTTTTCCCATGAACTTGGTGACAAGTTTGCAGGGGATGATGGCGTAGAATGCTGTGCTAGAGTCCACAATGCCAGCCCGACACAGGTAGAAAACTGTCTGAAAATGGGTCCCGACCCAAAACGCCACCTCTCCAGGAATGCTGCCACACCCGCTGAGTTAGTCCTGCACTTTGTGTCTTTTCTGGTAAACCAGCATCTGCAGTTCCTTGCGTTAAAATGGATTAAATCAAATGGCTTAAAGACATTGCAACAGTCTGTTGTACTTGCACTGATGTATATTTGGAGGGACCACTTGTAGTTATAATTGCACCTTTAATTCAATGTGGCATCCCAAGGCACTTACTTCAGCTATAGCAAGCAACAATGTCACCTTTGGTGGCATAACGGTTATGTTAGTGGATCAGGATCCAAAGTGTGGGTAACTGACCCAACCATAAGAGCTTGTATCGCACCTCAATGTGCATGGGGGCATGGACCTGTCTGACTCTGACTGGAAATGCAAGTAATTCAATAAATCTGGCATAAATACTAGTAGCAATATGAATTAATAGTGATGACAAAACTTGTCTATTGTCGTTAAATGTCACATGCAATGCTCATCAACCCATTGTGTGTGAGTGGAGGGCTGGCCGTCTGTGCAACACGGTTTTTATTTGACCAGAGGACATTACTCGGACACTGTTTTTGTTCCCGTTCAAACTGCTCCTGCACTGGTGGTACAGTGGTGCATCGTTTAGAGCTACTGCCTCACAGCGCCCACAGACCCGTACTCGATCCTGACCTCTGGTTCACGCCCCTGTGGAATTTGCACCTTCTCCCTGTGATCTCGTGGGTTTCCTACAGGTGCTCGGGCTTCCCCCCACATCCCAAAGACGTGTGGCTTTCTCGGTTAATTGGCCTCTAAATTACCCTGCTCAACGAGGAATCTCAGACACAGGAAATATTTAGCACTCCATCTAGCATCAATATTCATCACCAACGGCTTCTCACCCACTTTGAACATCTGGCAAGGCCAGCAGCATAACCAAGGACCAGTCTCACCCCGGTCACTCCCTCCTCTCCCCTCTCCCCTCTCCCCTCTCCCACCAGGCAGGAGGTACAGAAGTGTGAAAAAGCACACCTCCAGATTCAGGGACAGTTTCTTCCCAGTTGTTATCAGGCAACTGAACGGTCCTCCCATCTGCTAGAGAGCGGTCCTGATCGCCCATCTAACTCAATTGGACATCTTTGAACTATCTTTAATCTGACTTTATCTTGCACTAAATGCTGCACCCTTTGTCCTTTACCTGTCTACTGTGGACAGCTTGAGTGTAACGATGTATAGTCTTTTCTTTGATTGGACACCACACAAACAAAAGCTTTTCACTGTACCTCGGTACATGCGACAATGATAAACAAAGGGGCAACAAGACACAGGTTTCATAGTCACCATTTGCTAGTCACAGTCAAACAATGACTAGTTTCATAGCCATCGTGACCAGATTCATTGTCACTTTTGGTACTAGTCTTAATGCTGGATTTAATTAACTACTTCAATTTAAATCGCATGAAAGTGGTGCTGGAATATAAACTCTTGGATTTGATTCAACGGTCCACACCTTGGAATTCCAATCTTCTGGCCTACGTTCCATCATCCTGACACAAACCCACTCTAAACCTGGTTGCACCTGTCCCAACTCAGACCAAGTCTCATTTCTCACATCAATACTTATTCTCGCCTCAACCAGCTTGCAATCAAGCAACATTTAAAAGAGAGTTAGATAGAGCTCTAAGGGCCAGTGGAATCAAGGGATATGGGGAGAAGGCAGGCACGGGTTACTGAGTGTGGATGATCAGCCATGATCACAATGAATGGCGGTGCTGGCTCGAAGGGCCAAATGGCCTCCTCCTGCACCTATTTTCTATGTTTCTATGTTAACATGAAAACGTACTTGCCTCTGGAGATTACACTCACAAGTTCATAAGTTGCAGCCATTCGGCCCATCAAGTCTATTCCACCATTCAATCAAGGCTGATCTATCTCCCTCTCTCAACCCCATTCTCCTGCCTTCTCCCCATAATTCCTGATAGTCATACTAATCAAGAATCTATCAATCTCCAACTTTAAAATACCCATTGACTTGGCCTCAACTGCCGTCTGCAGCAATGAATTCCACAGATTCACCACCCTCTGGTTAAAGAAATTCCGCCTCATCTCCTTTCTGAAGGCACGCCCTTTTATTCTGAGGCTATGACCTCTGGTCCTAGACTCTCCCACTAGTGGAAACATCCTCTCCACATCCACTCTATCCAGGCCTTTCACTGTTCGGCAAGTCACAAGCAATAGAGGTGCTTGTGGAATAGGACACCCTGTGATGCGATGTGCATTTAGAGAATTGTGTTCAGTTTTGGTCATCATGTTATAGGAAACATGTTGTCAAGCTGAAAAGGGTGCAGAGAACATTAACGAGGATGTTAGAAACATAGAAACATAGAAAATTGGTGCAGGAGTAGGCCATTCGGCCCTTCGAGCCTGCACCGCCATTCAATATGATCATGGCTGATCATCCAGCTCAGTAACCTGTACCTGCCTTCTCTCCATACCCCCTGATCCCTTTAGCAATCTAACTCCCACATCTAACTCCCTCTTAAATATAGCCAATGAACTGGCCTCAACTACCTTCTGTGGCAGAGAATTCCACAGACTCACCACTCTCTGTGTGAAGAAATGTTTTCTCATCTCGGTCCTAAAAGACTTCCCCCTTATCCTTAAGCTGTGACCCCTGGTTCTGGACTCCCCCAACATCGGGAACAATCTTCCCGCATCTAGCCTGTCCAACCCCTTAAGAATTTTATATGTTTCTATAAGATCCCCCCTCAGTCTTCTAAATTCCAGCGAGTACAAGCCTAGTCTATCCAGTCTTTCTTCATATGAAAGTCCCGCCATCCCAGGGATCAATCTAGTGAACCTTCTCTGTACTCCCTCTAAGGCAAGAACGTCTTTCCTCAGATTAGGAGCCCAAAACTGCATACAATACTCCAGGTGCGGTCTCACCAAGGCCCTGTACAACTGCAGTAGAACCTCCCTGCTCCTAAACTCAAATCCTCTTGCTATGAATGCCAACATACCATTCGCTTTCTTCACTGCCTGCTGCACCTGCATGCTTGCTTTCAATGACTGGTGCACCATGACACCCAGGTCACGTTGTATCTCCCCTTCTCCTAATCGTTCACCATTCAGGTAATACTCTGCTTTCCTGTTCTTGCCGCCAAAGTGGATAACCTCACATTTATCCACATTATATTGCATCTGCCATGCATTTGCCCACTCGCCTAATCTATCCAAGTCACTCTGCAGCCTCCTAGCATCCTCCTCGCAGCTAACACTGCCACCCAGCTTCGTGTCATGTTGCCAGGACTCGAGGGCCTGAGCTATAGGGAGCGGTTGAGCGGGTTAGGATTTAATTCCTAGGAGCGCAGGAGGATGAGGGGTGATCTTATAGAGATGTACAAAATCATGAGAGGAATAGATCGGGTAGATGCACAGAGTCTCTTGCCCTGAGTAGGGGAATCGAGAACGAGTGGACATAGGTTTAAGATGAGAGGAGAAAGATTTAATAGGAACCTGGGAGAAAACTTTTTTTACACAAAGGGTGGTGGGTGTATGGAAGGAGCTGCCAGAGGAGGTGGTTGAAGCAGGTACTATCACAACATTTAACAAACATATGGACAGGTACGTGGGTAGGACGGGTTTAGAGGGATGTGGGTGAAACGCAGGCAGGTGGGACTAGTGTAGATTGGGTATGTTGGTCGGCATGGTATCTTAGGCTGAAGGGCCTGTTTCCTCATGCATGACTCTATGACACATTGGTAATGAATCAGTGACAACAATATCTGGATTTCTGCCTTTATCGACACAAGGACATAATCCAGATGGCCAATTTCACTGTGTACCTGCGCTATTAAATGGCTGCATTCAAAATTAATTGATACTTTCATGCATTTGACAGCAAATGTACATCTGAACACAAAGCTTCCTTAGGGTGCTTTAAGGGCCTGTCCCGGCGACTGGACCCCCCCTACGACAATGTTTACGACAAGCTACAACAACCTACCACCTAGTCGACGACAAGCTAAGGCAAGATACCGACAACCGGCGACCCAATCGTCGTGACTTAGGACGTCCACCTACGACCACACAGGCCACAGCCTACGACAACTGAAGCCAACCTACGTCTACCCGCGACAAGCAACGACAAGCTACGACCCTGTCGGCGACAACTGAAGACAATTCACCTCATTTTTGACTCCGGTTTTGACGCCGGTCACCGGTTGATGTAGGTAGTCGCCAATGGAATTCATCGAAGTCTGCACTGGCGACAACCTTACGACAGCGCCTACGTCAGGAGACGTCAAGCTACGATCATTGGGGTCAAACCAACAGCCGCCGAAATTTTTTAAACATCCCAAAATCCAGCGGCGACCAGAAAAACACTACGACTCTTTGGAGATGACTCACGACCATACAGGTGACACCCCGGCGACCGTGTGGCGATAGCCTAGTCGCCTGCAGTCGCCTAAAACATCACCTAAGTGGGACAGGGGCTTTAAGATGTGATGATACTTATGAAAGTGGGCATGCTTTATAAATGAGAGTGCTTCCTTGCAGTTCAAGCTATACTCCTGATGAGATTTTTTGGGACGTCACTGTATTTAAAAAACAATTAAGTATTTGCTTGTACCTCCTTGTTATTCTGCAAGGTGTTTACATGGACTTTGAAACAGGAGATTTGGACACAAGAGTGAGCTTAAAGTCTGGCTTTGTTTACGCATTTGTGGAAACGTTTCAAACGTAACAGCTTTCTCTTTGATGAGCTCACACAGTCTCACATGCACACTCACTCACCTGCACACTTGCACACCCACCCACCCACCCACCCACACACTCGCACACTCCAAGATTGAGAGCAGTTGTGAGATAACTTTCTCTCACACTTGATACTCTTGGTCAATAAAACGCCACATTTACAAAGTGTAAAACTACGAGAGAGCTGTAAACAGAAATGCAAAACAGTAAGGATGCAGGAACTCTGGACAGATGCCAATTCCAAGCTTTTCTGTTGTTAGAGCATGAAAGAGTTTTGCACCAATGATTTTCGAACAGGGCTACTAAATTAAAACTTGCAGATGAACAGGGAGGTTAGAACCAGCTTGAACCCTTGTTTCAATTTTCAAGACACAGACACAGACAGACACACAGACACACACACACACTATATATGCATTCACACAAACAAGCAAACAACAGTGCAAATTATGCCCACCAGTACTGTAGCCCAGTGTTATACAGTGACACACCTGTCCCTACCAGTACTATACCTAAAGTGTCATACAGTGACAGACCCATGCCCACCAGTAATGTACCCTAGCGTTTTACAGTGACAGACCCGTCCCCACCAGTATTGTACCCATGTTATACAACGATACACTCTGTGCAGGACTGGGTTGAACAGGCAGGCAGGGGTGAGTTGTTGCTAGACATAGATCAGAGCTTATTTAGATATAAGGAAATAACTGCAGATGCCGGTACAAATCGAAGGTATTTATTCACAAAGTGCTGGAGTAACTCAGCAGGTCGGGCAGCATCTCGGGAGAGAAGGAATGGGTGACGTTTCGGGTCGAGACCCTTCTTCAGACTGACATCACTGAGTTACTGAGTTATGCTGAGTTACTCCAGCACTTTGTGAATAAATAGAGCTTATTTGGAGATTGTAGTTTTTAATAACCTGCTCATGAACCTGGACGTTCCAGTTTTCAGGCTCCTGTACCTTCTTCCTGAGGGCAGGGGTGAAATGAGAGTGAGGCTGGGGTGGTGTGGGACATAGTTTGCTCTCAACATCTTCTGCACCAAGGAGACCACCGTTAATTCTGTTTCCCCTCTGGTGTGGCGATGCCTCCAGTCCTTCCAGCATTTGCTGCTTTTACATAAAAACGCTACGACTCTCTGGAGATGACTCACGAACGTACAGGTGACACTTTTCTAAATGGAGCGTGTTTCAAACCCACATCTCTGCAGATTTCAGGCACCTTCAAGATTACCACAAGTCACAAACTGCCTTCATCTCTAAATATTTCTCCTGGGTGAAACACACAAGAACAACTTCTCTCCCATTTCCGACACAAAAAGGAACTACGCCTTTCTCAGAAAGTCTTTTTGTCATTTCAGAACTTGTGTTTTTTTCCCCCCCTCTATTTAAAGAAAAACATTGAGATATTTATTCCCTTTCAAGTTCCCTTTTACTTTTTCTACAGTCAGAACTAACTCTACCTTTGTCAGTCTAGGTCCTGCACCTCCCAGCCCCAGCCTCCAATCAATTGTAATCAGCACCCCACTACTCCCAGTGGAAGTGCCCATTCCTCGAGGAACACAGGCGAGTCAATACCCCTGGTCAGCTGGCGGCCGGGGGCGAGGCGAGGATCGGCAGAGTCCATGGTTCCAGCCCGCGGGCGGCCAGAGTGCGGGTAATGGTCAGCGGTGGCTCAATCTGGTCCTGACCCGACACGTCACCTCTTCATGTTCTCCAGAGACGCTGCCTGACCCGCTGAGTTACTCCAGCACTTTGTGTCATTCTTTGTAAACCAGCATCTGCAGTTCCTCGTTTCCACAATCTACCCCACCGACGTCAACTCAACTAGTTTCGTGCCACACAGCACCACCCTACAACAACTAGAGAGCAGTCCTGAACTACCATCTACCTCATTGGAGAGCCTCAGACTATCTTTGATCAGTTTTTTCCTGGCTTTATCTTGCACGTAACGTTATTCACATTATTCCCTTCATCAGGTGCCTGTACACTGTGGAAGGCTCAATTGTAATCATGTCTTGCCTTTCTGCTGATTGGCTAGCACACAGCAAAAGCTTTTCACTGTACCTACCGGTGCACATGACAATAAGCTAAACTCACAACAGCTTCTTGGTCACCTCTTCAGGAACCTCATTGAAAAGGCGCAGGGGTAGAGTTGCTGCCTTACAGTGCCCAGAGACCCGGGTTGAATCCTGACTATGGGTGCTGTCTGTACGGAGTTTGTACGTTCTCCCCGTGACCTGCGTGGGATCTCTTAGAGATCTTCCGTTTCGTCTCACACTCCAAAGGTGTACAGGTTTGTAGATTAATTGGCTTGTAAATTGTCCCTGTTGTGTGTAGGATGGTGTTAGTGTACGGGGATCGCTGGTCAGCACGGACTCGGTGGGCCGAAGGGCCTGTTTCACAGCTGTGTCTCGAAACTAAACAAAATTGAGGAGACACAATTTCCCCTCACTAAATGCATGCCGACATCCCTAATCAGTCCTTCCCGATGCAAATGCACGCAGATGTGATCTCACTCCAACAACTTACCCTCCACTGAAGGCAGGCTCACCGATCCGTCGTTCCCCGGCTTTTCCTTGCAGCCTTTCTTAGAGAGAGGCACAATATTATCCACCCTCCAATCTTCCGGTATCTCACCCAGTAGCTATCAATGGTGCAAATATCTCTGCCAGTGGCCCTCCATCATCTCACCCGGCTTCCCACAGCAGCCTGGGTTGGAACTCATCCCAGTGCTGGGGATTTATCGACCCGTACGCGTTTGAAGACCCCTGCACCTCCTCTGTAACGTGGGCTGTGAGAGAGAGAGAAGCGCTGGGAAGAGAGGATGTAGGAGGAGGAAGCAAAAACATATGTAAATAAGCAGAGGGGTCAGTGAGTCATAACCAAAGGTACGTTCAGATCATTTAAATAAAACCTGTGACTGGCATAAAGTTATGGAAATCAGTTCATAGTCAGAAGCGAAAATAACTACGAAGGGAACAAAATCAAGAACTATTGTGCTTGTCGAAACAAAAACAGGAGAGGAACAGGAGTGGGCTCTGAAACCATTAGGCCACCAGATACACGGCCATCTTCACTTCCACAGGGTCCAGGTTGTCTCAACTTTCACAAGATCCTCCACTATCTCAGCTTCCAGAGCTGTGGTTATCTTGAGACATGGGTGCATTAACTTGCAGTACGACGACTGTCTTGAGTTCCACAAGACCTACAGCGGCACAGAGGCACAGAGCGGTGGAGTTGCTGCCTTACAGCATCAGAGAGCCGGGTTCGATCCTGACCACGAGTTCTGTCTGCACGGTGTTTGCACGTTCCCCTCGTGGCCGCGTGGGTTTTCTCCGGGTGCTCCGGTTTCCACCCGGACACCAAAGACGTACAGGTTTGTAGGTCAATTGGCTTGGGTAAAGATTGTAAACTGTCCCTAGTGTGTGTAGGATAGTGCTCGTGTACGGGGATCGCTTGCCAGCATGGACTCAGTGGGTCGAATGGCCTGTTTTTGAGCTGTATCTCTAAACTAAAACGTAACTTTTTAACTTCCACCAGATCTCCAGCTGTCTTGACTTCCACAAGATCTACGACCATCTTCACCTCCACCAGAGCCAGGGCTGCCTTAGCTTCTGAGCATCATGGAGCAGTGGGCAACAGAGTTACAGAGCACAGGCCATGGTCTTACCCTAATGAGCAGCCTCCCACAACTCTCATGCTTTCATCCGGAACACAATTGCAGTCCAGTTTAACTGTTTTCAGTTCAACTGAGATCAAAAGGCTGATTAGCCTAAAGTTCCCCATTTGAAAAACAAAATTGGAATCAAGTAGAGTAAACATACAGAATACAGAGTTATAGGAAGGAAAACTGCAGATGCTGGTTAAAATCGAAGGTAGACACAAAATGCTGGAGTAACTCAGCGGGTCAGGCAGCATCTCGGGAGAGAAGGAATGGGCGACGTTTCGGGTCGAGACCCTTCTTCAGTCTGAAGAAGGGTCTCGACCCGAAACGTCACCCATTCCTTCTCTCCCGAAATGCTGCCCGACCCGCTGAGTTACTCCAGCATTTTGTGTCCACACAGAACACAGAGACAGTGGTTCAGGCATAGTGGTCAGCAATAATCACACTTCAGGAAAGCAGTTTACAGACTGACTCGATCCTCAAATGCACCTGAAGAAACACTTGCATTGTGCAGGATAAATGATTGATAACTGCTCCTACTTCTTATGATCTTGATATGATACCGCAGAGATGCAGCTGGTAGGGCTGCGGTCTCACAGCGTCAGAAACCCGGCTTGGATCCCGATCTTGGGTGCTGTCTGTGTGGAGTTTGTACGTTACCCTAGTGACCGCTTGTGTTTCCTCCGGATTCTCCGGTTTCCTCCCACATCCCAAAGATTTTAGATTTAGATTTTAGATTTAGAGATACAGCACAGAAACAGGCCCTTCGGCCCACCGGGTCCGCGCCGCCCAGCGATCCCCGCACACTAGCACTATCCTACACCCACTAGGGACAGTTTTTACATTTGCCCAGCCAATTAACCTACATACCTGTACGTCTTTGGAGTGTGGGAGGAAACCGAAGATCTCGGAGAAAACCCACGCAGGTCATGGGAAGAACGTACAAACTCCGTACAGACAGCACCCGTAGTCAGGATCGAACCTGAGTCTCCGGCGCTGCATTCGCTGTAAGGCAGCAACTCTACCGCTGCGCCACCGTGCCGCCCTGCAAAGACTTGCAGGTTTGTAGCTGGTCTCTGTAAATTTGTTCCTAATGTGTATGGATGTGAAAGTGGAATAACATAGAACTAGTGTAAACGTGGTCGGCGTGGACACGGTGGAACCAAGGGTCTGTTTCCATGCCACATCTTTCAATCGTTCAATTTAACACCATTATCGTCTGAACGACAAATTGTATAAATCATGTCAAAATCAACTGATATTTATTCTAATCCAGGTACGAAACTCCACTTCCCATCACAAAGTAAATTGAATTAAGGATTATTTCGCATAGGCATAAAAAATGAAACATGGTATCACAAAATGCTGGAGTAACTCAGCGGATCAGGCAGCATCTCTGGAGAGAAGGAATGGGTGACGTTTCTGAAATGTCACCCATTCCTTCTCTCCTGAGATGCTGCCTGACCTGCTGAGTTACCCCAGTATTCTGTGTCTACCTTAGAATAGATCATTGTTAGAGATGAGAAGGTAACAACAAAGCAAACAGAGATAAGATGTAGACGAGGACTGTCAGACTGGTCGGAGAACTGGGAAGGGGGGAGGGATGGAGAGAGAGGGAAGGCAAGGGTTACTTGAAGTTAGCGAAGTCAATATTCAAACACCCATCGTATTGCATGGGGAACATCACCATGGTGCTCTGGTGCTGTGAGTGGTGAATGGGATGAGTGGTTTTAGAGATACAGCATGAAAACAGGTCCTTCGGCCTGCCGAGTCCAGGAGAACGTGCAAACTCCGTGTGGACAGCGCCCATTGTCAGGATCGAACCGGGGTCTCTGGCGCACGAAGGGAGCGCTTCTACTGCTACGCCACCGTGCTGCCCTGCGGTAAATGTCTACGTGGTAACTTTGAGGTCATTGGTTCTAGGAAGGCTGCTCGAAGGGTGCGTGGATGGACAGCCCTTTGGAACTCTGAGGATTGCTCGCTGTTCATGTATAATCTACACGTGTCACAAAGTGCAAATCTGGCTCTCCTCCAACCATTTCAGGGCAAACAACTTCCCAGTATCTGTCGCACACTCCGACTACAAAGTTACACAGAATCATATCACCTGACCTTGCTGATAATCTACAGGGATTCCTAGAAAGACTTCAAGTTGATTGCAGGCAGGCGGGAGACTGTACTCACGGTAAACGACGGGGAACAAAACACAACGGAAGACCGGGGGAACTGCAGATGTTGGCTGATCAAAAGCAAAGGCAAAGTGCAGGAGTAACTCAGCGGGTCAGGCAGCAAGTCTGGAAAACATGGATCGGCCATGTTTCGGGTCAGGACCCTTCTTCGGACTGAAGGAGTAGAACGAAAGTCGGGGAAAGGGAGGTGGGGACAGGACAAAGCCTGGGAAGTGATAGGTGGATACAGATAATTGGGGTGGGGGGGGGAGAGTTTAATGGTAGATGGGTGGACAGAGGCTGAAGGTCAAAGGGTGTAATTTAAGGAGAAGAGTGAAATATGAAGCCAGAGGAAGGGATCTGGATGGAAGGGGATGGGGATGGGTTTGCATCCAGGTGGGGTACAGGGAAGAGAGGGGTGGAAAAAGGAGGGCAGCTCTCCCCTATTCCGCCCCTCCTCTCTCCCCCCTATCTCCCCCTCTCCCACCACCTCTCCCCCCACCCCCCCTCCACCCCTCCAAATGTCAGGATGGTTAGATTGCAACATCTTCATTGGCCGTGTTTTACCCCGCTATTGTGCTCCTGCCATGGCCCACAGGAGGTACATGGACCACTCCAAGGTTATTGCCTCACCCCTCCTTGAAACAATAATACACACTGGCAGCAGAAAGCAAACACCCCTGCAGACCACCACTAACCCAGCACCTTCCCCTCCTCCTTCCCAGATCTCCCTCTATCTTCCTGTCTCCACCTATATCCTTCCTTTGTCCCGCCCCCCTGACATCAGTCTGAAGAAGGGTCTCGACCCGAAACGTCACCCATTCCTTCTCTCCCGAGATGCTGCCTGACCTGCTGAGTTACTCCAGCATTTTGTGAATAAATACCTTCGATTTGTACCAGCATCTGCAGTTATTTTCTTATACCACTAACCCAGCATCTCATTCTTGTCAACTTCCGCAGTTGCCATCGTGGGATTTGGTGCTGTGGCCCTGGGTTGCGCTGGGCTGGTTATCAACAGTTACACCCTCACTCTCTGTCCTCTCACACCCCTTAGACCCAGATCCAAGCCCGGTGCAAGCCAGCTAGACAGACGAACGTACGCGTCATGGCAGAGGAGCTTTCTGCCTCTTCACCCTGCTCCATCAATTACCAGATCATGGCGGCACAGGGCCGGTGTACACACCGATCAGCCAAAACATTATGACCACTGACAGGCGAAGTGAATAACATTGATTATCTTGTTCCAATGGCACCTGTCAAGGGGTGGGATATATTAGGCAGCAAGTGAACAGTCAGTTCTTGACGTTGATGTGTTGGATGCAGGAGAAATGGGCAGGAGTAAAGACCTGAGCGACTTTGACAAGGGCCAAATTGTTATGGCCAGACGACTGGGTCAGAGCATCTCTGAAACGGCAAGGCTTGTGGGGTGCCCCCGGTCAGCAGTGGTGAGTACCGACCGACAGTGGTCCGAGGAGGGACAAACCACAAACCGGCGACAGGGTGTTGGGCGCCCAAGGCTCATCGATGCGCGAGGGCAACGAAGGCTATCCCGTCTGGTTCGAACCGACAGAAGGTCGACTGTGGCACAAGTCGCACTTTTAATGGTGGTCACGGGAGGAATGTGTCACAATACACAGTGCATCGCACCCTGCTGTGTATGGGGCTGCACACGGAGGACCAACAGCGTATTAGGCAGGTGGTCATAATGTTTTGGCTGATCGATGTACAGGGGTTGTTGAGAAACCAACAGTGGGACAGCTGGTAGAGCTGCTGCCTCACAGCACCAGAGACCCGGGTTCGATGCTGACCTCAGTACTGTGCACCTGTATCCCCCCAGCTCCTTCCTCAATAAAAGGTTTCACTTTCTAAATGACCACCATTAAGTGTTCTATAAACTCACCCCACACAATGTACGAGACTCTGGCATCATAGAAACATAGAACCTAGGTGCAAAATAGAGCCAGCACCGCCATTCAATATGGTCATGGCTGATCGTCCGAAATCAGTACCCCGTTCCTGCTTTCCCCCCATATCCCTTGATTCCGTTAGCCCTAAGTGCTAAGAGCTACATCTAGTATAATAATGCCCTGCATTTAAAAAAAATCAAATGTAATAAAAAGTAAACGCAGATGCTGGTTTATACCAAACATAGATACAAAATGCTGGAGTAACTCAGCGGGTCAAGTAGCATGAACACAGGTAGGTGGCCTATCGGATCGGGACCCTTCTTCAGACTGATTGTAGGGAGAGAGGGGTGGAATCTGGAACCAAAAGGCGACCAGGACAAACCAGTTGCCGGCCCGGTCTTGTCCTGGTCTTTCCTTGCCTCCAGTTCCCTCCCCACCAGAATTGGTCTTAAGAAGGGTCCCGGAGATGTCACCCACCCGTGTTCTCCAGAGATGCTGCCTGACCCACCACTGAGTTACCCCAGCACTTTGTGTCCATCTGTGGTATAAACCAGTATTTCCAGGTCTCCTGAGTTACTCCCAGCAATTTGTGTCCATCTGTGGTATAAACCAGTATTTCCAGATCTCCTGAGTTACCCCAGCACTTTGTGTCCATCTGTGGTATAAACCAGTATTTCCAGATCTCCTGAGTTACCCCCAGCAATTTGTGTCCATCTGTGGTATAAACCAGTATCTCCAGGTCTCCTGAGTTACTCCACCACTTTGCGTCTATCTTTATAAAACAAAATCAAGTCTGTCTTTCGACAATGATCAGCAACTTTTATTTTCATTTGCAAATGGGGACTGTTGAGGCTGCAACTTCTGAGCAGAAGTGACAAAGAGCGAGCTCAGCTCTGACTTGAGGAGTTGACTATTCCGGATGTTGGCAGCTGCTGAGGCAGGGAGGGGGCTCTTTAGACTTCACACTGGGAAGCAACTCAGTCGCCTCGCGTTCCTCTGGAGTTGGTGCAAACATGTACGGCTTGGTGCCGCCAGCTAGGCAGTCAGTCACAAAGATGAGATCAGAGCAAGATAGACCACTCGACCCTAAAAACCGTTGTATGCCATGGCGCCATCTTAGTAGGCAGAAACTTGCAGAAACATTTTTAAAGAAAAATAACAGAAATCTGTGAATTGATAGATGAGATATATTCTGCATTTTTATGGTATCACCACACATACTGTTCCCCCAAAACACTGATCGCACTGCGAGAGGTAGAGCGAACGGTGGGTTTTGCTTACTAAAATGGCGGCCGTTTCGCTCCTTTGCGTACTACACTTCAGTATAGGCGATTACGACGGAGTGGTTTATCTTGCTCCTCTAGTATCTTTGGTCAGTCATCCCCACCCGCTCCCCGAACAGCCATCCACCTTCAGAAGGTGTAACATTTGCAAACTTCCACAAACAGCAAAGATTGCCAGTTCTAGGATTGTAAGTTGATGGACATAAACATTGCACCTGATCGTCGGGACAATATTACGTCTCACAAATTCTCAATTGCTGAGTTGTGCACTGATCAGACAGCACAGTTGCAACCACTGAAACTCTACAAATTCCAATATACGGCACATTATCTACTAGTGAAATATCTGCAGTACGGTTTATACCACCATGTTGTAGGAAAGTTGTTATCAAGCTGCAAAGGGTGCAGAGAAGATTTACGAAGATATTTATAAGATCATTAGTGATTGGAGTAGAATGAGGCCATTCGGCCCATCAATGTGTGTAGTTCTCGACCAACTGCGCCACCATTTTAGTAAGCAAAACGCACCGTTCGCTCTACCTCTCGCAGTGTAATCAGTTTTTTGGGGGAACAGTATGTGTGGTGAATGCATTCGAGAGAGCTAGATAGAGCTCTTAAGGATAGCAGAGTCAGGGGGTATGGGGAGAAGGCAGGAACGGGGTACTGATTGAGAATGATCAGCCATGATCACATTGAATGGCGGTGCTGGCTCGAAGGGCCGAATGGCCTCCTCCTGCACCTATTGTCTATTGTAATAGGTTACAGCTCAACATTTCCCTGCTCACTGCCGATCAGCAGACTGACCAAGTTGATCTTAACTGGAAGCAACTTAATCTATTTCCTGCAGTTATTTTCAGTCACAACATGTTGAACACATACTTCTTGCCATCATGACCACCAATGTGGTCAACCCTCACTTTTCCTGTCGCTGAGGGATGAAACAGGGTAAGATTTAGGCAGTTACAGAACGACCAAAGAATGGGGAAAGAGCTGGTGCCGTACAGTCATCCCCAATCGCGCGCGCCCCCCCCCCCCCACCTTCCCCTTCCACCCACATCCCTCCGTCTTCACATTTCACTCCTTCTCTGCCACCATTTTGGCTCCTGTCCACCTTCAGCCTTTGTGACCTACTCTGCCCAACTATCCCTCAAACCCCTCCCTCACCTGTATCCACCTATCACTCTGTGCAGACTCCACCTCTCTTCTCCAGCTTTCTCCCCCCCCCCCCCCAACTCCAATCAGTCTGAAGAAGGGTCCAGACCCAAAATGGCGTCGGTCCATCCCCTCCACAGATGATGCCTGACCCGCTGAGTTCCTCCAGCACTGTGTATTTAGGTTGGTTATACTTCTGCTTTCTGTTCATTTGAAGCAGATGGAATCTCACTAATTCTCAGCTGGTATCAGTAATAGTGAATTCAAAGTTACTGACCCCCTACGGCACTTACGAGAAGGTAATATGTAAACTTTAGCAGGTCTGGTGTCTGTCGTTCCAAACCCAAAGTACCTTGTTGACTCTGAACCAAAGATACTAGAGGAGCAAGATGAACCACTCCGTTGAAATCGCCTATACTGAAGTGTAGTACGCAAAGGAGCGTAACGTCCGCCATTTTAGTAAGCAAAATCCGCCGTTTGCTCTACCTCTCGCAGTGTAATCAGTGTTTTGGGGGAACAATATGTGTGATGATACCATTAAAATGCAGAATATATCTCATCTATCAACTAACTCACAGATTTTTTAAAATTTTTTTAAAAAATGTTTCTGCAAGTTTCTGCCTACTAAAATGGCGCCGTGACATACTACGGTTTTTAGGGTCGAGTGGTCTATCTTGCTCTGCTCTATTATCTTTGCTCTGAACCAGCCTCTGAAAGAGCCCAACAACCTTCTCAGCTGACCCAACTACAACAGAGAGACACAGCATGGAAGCAGGCCCTTCAGCCCACCCAGTCCATGCTGACCATCGATCATAAATCCTATTTTAACTACAAACCCCGCATGTCTTTGAAGTGTGGGAAGGAAACCGGAACACCCGGAGGAAACCCACGCGGTTAGGGGAAGAACTTGCAAACTCCACACAGACAGCACCCGAGGTCAGGATGGAACCCGGGTTTCTGTTGCTGTGAGGCAGCGGCTCTATCTGTCGCGCCACTGTGCCTCCACAATGTCACAATGTAACACAAATAAAACAAGATGACTCATTCAGTGGTGACTGATGGACCAGGGTCCGTGCACATCATCTCAAACTAGCAACGCATTGCTTTTCTACTGTATCATAGTCTACCTTGTCAGGCTTGAACCTGCACTAAATGGACTCCAACAGTGCCTCCCCGCCCAACTCTCAAGGGCTATCATAGAGAGGGCAACAAACGCTGGTCTTGACTTGTCAGTGAATACACTGACGACCACCCAAAAACCCACAAAGAAAGAAATATGTCTTCAGGAATTCGTGTAGTCAGAGGGTGGCGAATCCGTGGAACTCATTGCCACAGATTGTCGCTGAGGCCAAGTCAATGGGTATTTTTAGGGTGGAGATTGACAAAAGATTCTTGATTAGTACGGGTCTCAGGGGTTATGTGGAGAAGGCAGGAGAATGGGGTTGAGAGGGAAAGATAGATCAGCCATGATTGACTGGCGGAGTAGACTCGATAAGCCGAATGGTCTAATTCTGCTGCTATAAACTTTTGAATGTAGGTATTAATCCACAAATCAGCACGTCTTTGGGAAGTGAGGGGACATGGGGATTTGTAGACTTGCGTACAGTTTACCCTTGTTATTATGGATCTCTTAGCACAGATTTCGGTTATATCAGACAAAACCTGTTGTAAGCAAGGCATCCATTCATACTGGGAGCAAAGTACCGATGTTGGTGTCTCACAGAGTGGCCACACAGTGGTTGGAGCAAACCTTGTCTCAGTGTTTAAAGTATTATGTATTTTGTGTCTTTTCCTGTTTTTGTGCATCTTGTTTAATGAATGTTTATCGGCTGTTGTTCCGGCGATGTATATATTTACCCCCCTTACTCTGTTATAACGGACAGCTGGCAATAACAGGCATCATTTCCTCCCCCCCCCCCTCCCATGGTCCTTTATAACGAGGGTTATCTGTACTATCATTGGTCTGCCCCACCGTTCTGCACATAAACAGAAGAGTAATTTCAAACTATAGCCAAACGTCGCACTCTTACCCAGATTTTAGATTTTGTTTTTAGATTTTGTTTTAGAGATACAGCCCTTCGGCCCACCGGGTCCGCGCCGCCCAGCGATCCCCGCACACTAACACTATCCTACACCCACTAGGGACAATTCTTACATTTGCCCAGCCAATTAACCTACATACCTGTACGTCTTTGCAGAGACTGAAGCTGGAGGGCGCAGGTTTAAGCTGAGAGTGGAACGATTTTTAAAGGGAATCTGAGGGACTGTTTCTTTTCCCTACAGAGGGTGGTGGGCACATGGAATGAGCTGCCAGAGGAGGAGAGTAGTGGCCACAATGTTTAAATGACACACGGAAAGGGGACATTTAAATGGATATGGGCTAAACTCAGGCAAATGGGATTAGCATGAAGAGACATCTAGGTCAGCATGGACAAGTTGGGCTGAAGGGCCTGTTGTTTCCAAGCTGTGTAATTCTATGGATCTATAACAAGTCTGCTTTTCCCCTATTAACTTTGGGGTTACAGATGTGGTTTTGACACATTTAACCAACACTGCAGTCTCTCAGTCGTTTATGAGAAAGGTGACTAATAGTCAGAATGGCTCAGTGCTGGTTAACTAATCAAAATCAAAGATGATCGGCAGTATGCCTTTGGGCAGCAACACAATTAGTTTAGTTTAGTTTAGCAGAAACAGGCCCTTCGGCCCATCGAGTCTGCGCCGACCAGCGATCCCCGTACATTAACACCATTCTGCACACATCAGGGACAATTTTACAATTACACCAAGCTAATTGACCTACAAACCTGTATGTCTTTGGAGTGTAGGAGGAAACCGGGGCATCCGGAGAAAACCCACGCAAGTCACGGGGGGAATGTACAAACTCCGTGCAGACAGCACCTGTAGTGAGGATGGAACCCGGGTCTCTGGCGCTGTGAGGCAGCAATTCTACCGCTGCGCCACCGTGCCTCCGGTTGGCAGCACTTTTGTCGTTAGGTCAGAATGTTCCAGGTTTACGATCAACTCCGGGGGACTCGAGTGTAAAATCCCATCTGATGCCCCCGGGTGGAAAGGAGAGAGCAGGGCGCTGCTGGCTACACCATTGTTTCCATACAACATTAAACCAGGTGGAAATAAAGGGTCCCAGGGGAAAAGGAAGGTCCTAGAGTCATGCAGCGGTGGGAAAAGGCCCTTCAGCCCAACTTGCCCACACAGACCAACATGCCCCATCTACACTCGTCCCACCTGCTTGGCCCATAACCCACTAACCCTATCCCATCCATGTACCTGTCCAAATGTCTCTTAAATGTTTGGAGCCATTGAGTCATACAGGACGAAAACAGGCCCTTTGACCCAACTCGTCCATGCCAACCAAGACGCTCTGCCTAGGCTAGGCCCATTTGCCTGCATTTGGCCAAGATCCCTCCAATCCTTTCCTATCCAAGTACCTGTCCAAGTGCCTTTTAAATCTCATTATAATACCTGCCTCAAGTACTTTCTCAGCCATCTCATTCCGTACGCCAACTAAAAATTGTAAATTCCCCCATGTCTGTAGAATAGTGCTAGTGTACGGGGTGATCAGTGATCAGCACAGACTTGGTGGGCCGAAGGGCCTGTTTGCGTGGTGTATCTCTGAAGTCTAAAGTACTGGGAACATTAGAGTCATCCTCCAACAAACTCCAAGAACGGACAATCTTTCGGTTTAATATTTCATCCAAAAGTTGTAAGACTGCACGACCATATGAGTTTACAACGCTCCCCCAGTAACACAGAGAGCTATCAGCTTAGATTCCCGTGTCCTGTGTCCACACCTCGAGAGTGCGATTTAAACCCAGAGATATGAACCGTTATACTGGTCCAGTTGCTAAGCGATGTATTGATCAGAAAATTAAACCAAATCTGAAGAAATAGTGTCAACCGAATGATTCCAGTGGTATATTGCTTAAAACATTTTTTAAATACCTGCCTGCGACTAAAGAGAGCTTTGCATGGCTCTGCGTGAGTTTTAAAGCAGTGCAGCCAAAAATTCTTCACTACTAGACACAAAAAGGTGGAGTAACTCAGCGGGACAGGCAGCATCTCTGGAGAAGAGGAATGGGTCAAGACCTTTCTCTCCGGCAATGCTGCCTGTCCCCGCTGAGTTACTCCAGCTTTTTGTGTCTATCGTCGGTCTAAACCAGCATCTGCAGTTCCTTCCGATACAATCTTCGCTACTGGTTTGCAAAATACTTTAACAAAGTGATAGAGTTGATATCAAATCACCTCAGGAGATTACGATCAGATCAAAGTGATAACAGAGTGGAAAACAGCGTACAGATGTGACACGATTGCATGGTTGTGTCTCATAAATAAGCAGCATTTTCACAAGCCAAGCAAGGGTGATGAAATAATTACTCAAATCACAACAAGTCAGGCTTGTAGTTTATGTTTGGCACATTACAAAGCTGGAGTTACTCCCACTTCCTGCAGCCCAGTAGGTCTCAGCATCTTATTACTAATTAATTTGTGCAAGTTGCCTTTTAAGTGCAACAGAACTCTTCCGTTCCGCTGTCAAAAGACGCTTTGCTTTGAAGGAGAGCTTGGGAAGTGCTCCAGATCCAAATGCTCGGCACGGTGGCGCAGCGATAGAGTTGCTGCCTTACAGCGTCAGAGACCCGGGTTCAATCCTGACTACGGGTGGTGTTTGCACGCTCTCCCCGAGACCGCGTGGGTTTTCTCCGGGAGTATCGGTTTCCTCCCACATTCTGAAGACGTACAGGCTTGTAGATTAATTGGCTTCGGTAAAATTGTAAATTGTCCCTAGTGTGCAGGATAGTGTTAATGTACGAGGCGATCGCTGGTTGAGGCAGACTCGGTGGGCCGAAAGGCCTGTTTCCACGCTGTATCTCTAAAGTCTAACTCAGTGGGTCAGGCAGTATCCCCGGGGAGCGTGGACAGGCGATGTTTCAGTCAGGACCCTTCTCGCGACCCTTCTTCACGTCTGAAGAAGGGTCCAGACCCGAAACCCTCCACAGATGCTGCCTGACCCGCTGGGTTCCTCCAGCACTTTGTGTCTTGCTCAAGATGCCAACATCTGCAGATTCTTGTGTCGCCAAGAAAAATAACTGTTGGGTATCGTAAATCAAAAGCTTGTCTCACTGAAGAAACTGTATTGATAGGTGCAACGGATTCATTGACTGAAAAGAAAAGCCCAGTGATTTTATCTGGAATTTACTTCTGGAGGTCCCAAAGTAAGTTATTATCTTAATTGTAAAATCCTCCTTTGTGACCACTAATCCCAAAGACCCCATCTGAACAAGTGCTGAAATTTCAGGAGCACCGTGGGTAGCGAAACATGGCACTATTTGCAAAGGCTAACTCTGGAATACTAACCAATTACTTTTATCGCCATTACTTTATGTAATCTTAAAAGAATAAGAGAAGCAAAAAAACAGGGCAGGGTCCTCAATGGATTTTTAATGATAGTAATTGCAGTCAGTATATAATTTACCATTATAATCGTAGTGTATAATTCAGTATAATTTTGACACTTTAACGATCGTGCACATCTGATGCATCAGGGGCACGACGTCATTTGCAAAAGCAAAATGTTGCAAATGTTGGAAATCTGAACCAAAGCCAGAAAAAAGGAGACAAAGTGCTGGAGCAACTGCTCTATTCTGCTTCAATCGAAGGTAGACACAAAATGCTGGAGTAACTCAGCGGGTCAGGCAGCATCTCCGGAGAGAAGGAGTGGGTGACGTTTCGGGTCGAGACCCTTCTTCAGATACCTTCTTTGTGATACCTTCAATTTGTACCAGCATCTGCAGTTATTTTCCTACTGTTCTGCTCCAATGGTAACTACCAGCTCTGCTGAGAGATCATTGACAGAAAACATGAACTGTTTTTCTCTCCGTTGAGGTGGCCTGATCTGCTGAGGATTTCTAGCGTTTCCTCATTTATCACTTTGGACTCTGAGTTGATGGTACCCTAGCTTCCGCGTATGGAAGATGTCACAGTGCGAAACTCACTCTTGCAAATCGTTCGACACTTCAGTGCGTTGCTTGCTTCACAATAGTTGAAGCAATATTCATTCCCCGTGAAGCATCTTAACACACAACGAGGGTAGTGGGTATGGTGGCATGCTGGTTAAATTACATCCCAGGCAACCACAAATCTAGACGGTTGATGTGAAGCCATGAGATTGAATCCCAGTTTGGCAGCTTTCAGGACGGGCGATGGCAGTGATGTAACATTTGAAACATGGACGATGGACACGAAAGAAGAAGAAAAAGCTGGAATTTGGCATCATTACAATCGGGAATAATGGCGATAACAATTTGGGGCGGCACAGTGGCAGGGACCTGAAGAAGGGTCTCGACCCGAAACGTCGCCCATTCCTTCTCTCCAGAGATGCTGCCTGTCCCGCTGAGTTACTCCAGCATTTTGTGTCTACCTTCGATTTAAAACCAGCATCTGCAGTTCTTTCCAACACAGCGGTAGAGTTGCTGCCTTACAGCGCCAGAGACCCGGATTCAATCCCGACTACTGGTGGTGTCTGTAAAGAGTTTGTACGTTCTCCCTGTGACCTTGTGGGATTTCTCCGGGTGCTCCGGTTTCCTCCCATGCTCCAGAGACGTACAGGTTTGTAGATTAATAGGTTTCTGTAAATTGTAAATTATCCCAAATGTGTAGGATAGTGCTTTTGAGCGGGTGATCGCTGGTCGGCGTGGACACGATGGGCCGAAGGGCCTGTTTCCATGCTGTATCTCTAAATCAGCAATGGTGACATAAAACTACCGGATGACTGTAAGCCCAGCTCATTAATGTCCTCCAATGGCTTTTAAAGGGATTATGGGCCAAACGTGGGCAAATGGGATTAGTGTTGGTGCACATCTTGGGCAACGTAAATGTGGTGCATTGAAGGGCAGGTTTCCATGCTGCATTACAACATGAAGGAAATCTCACATCCTTATCTGCCTGGGTATTTCAGGACTGAAATGGTACGGGAGAAATTTAAGGCGAGAGGAGAAAAATTGAATAGGAATCTGAGAGGCACCTTTTTCACACCGAGTGTTGTGGATATCTGGAAAAAACTGCCGGAGGAGGTCGTCGAGGAAGATAGACACAAAATGCTGGAGTAACTCAGCGGGACAGGCAGCATCTCTGGAGAGAAGGAATGGGTGACTTTTCTGGTGGAGACCCTTCTTCAGAGTCAGGTTCAACATTTAAAAGACATTTGGACAAGTACATGTCTTGACCCTGTGACCCATTCCTTTTGTGACCCATTCGTTCTATCCTGAGACACTGCCTGAGTTACTCCAGCATTTTGTCACCCATTCCTTCTCTCCTGAGATGCTGCCTGACCTGCTGAGTTACTCCAGCATTTTGTGAAATAAATACCTTCGATTTGTACCAGCATCTGCAGTTATTTTCTTACACTACCTGTTGCTCCACTGCGATTTCTCCTCAAGGTATGCCTACTTTGAAGAAGTTCTCCTCCTCCCTTCGACGGCCCCCCTGACATCAGTCTGAAGAAGGGTCTCGACCCGAAACGTCACCCATTCCTTCCCTCCCGAGATGCTGCCTGACCCGCTGAGTTACTCCAGCATTTTGTGAAATAAATACCTTCGATTTGTACCAGCATCTGCGGTTATTTTCTTACATGGCCAAGTACATGGGTCTGAACGGGTTGGAGGGATGTGGGCCAGATGGAGGCCAGATGGGGGCAGGCGGGACTAGTGTACATGGGGTATTTTGGTCAGCATATAAAACTATATGACTCTACATTAGCACAGTGGAGACATCAGCAATGACGAATAAATTGCAGTCTACCCAAGAATGTGATCATCATTTGACTAAATTAAACAAAACACAAATGGAAGTTCATATCTACAACATTATTGTTAATCATAGTAACTGGACACTTTGCTGCTTATAGTTTTAATGCTTATTAGTTCCATTGAACGATATATTTGGCTTGCAAATTCATTACCAGTGCTTCCACAGGGAAGTGACTGTAGAAAACCAACAGCAAAACAAGATGGTACAGATATATTGAAAAAAAAACACTTGAGACAGTTAAGGGAAGTAAATTTAAGGGAAGACAGTTAACTGAGCAAATTTTTCTAAAATTGGAATGAAAACACGTTTAGTTTAATTTAGTTTGGTTTAGAGATACAGCACAGAAACAGGCCCTTTGGCCCACCGAGTCTGTGCCGACCAGTGATCCCCACACACTCACACTATCCTACACACACGAGGGACAATTTACAATTTTACCAAAGGCAATTAACCTTCAAACCTGTACATCTTTGGAGTGTGGGAGGAAACTGAAGAAAACCCACACAGGTCACGGGGAGAACATACAAACTCTATACAGACAGCACCCGTAGTCAGGATCGAACCCGGGCCTTTGGCACTGTAAGGCAGCAACTCCACCCCTGCTCCACAGTGCCTCCCAATTTGTGTTTCATCCCTTGAATTGGCCTTACAATTTCATTTAAATACAACTTAAAGAAAAATGGCTGAAGGTTTATAATTCCAGGAGGTCCCTGATGTTTAAATATGGGGGGGAAAAAGGCAGTTCTTTGAAAAATAAGGGGAAAGTCTGCAGTGTTTCATGATGGATTGGGAAAAAGTATTACATGTGCAAGGCATCAGAAATTCAGCTCCATTAACTTCAATACCAAATGAAGCAATCAATAGCCAGCAACACCACACACCGCAAGTTCTCAAAAACAACATTGAATAACGACCAGATAATGTGTTTATTCGACTCATGGTTGAAGATTCAATGTAAACCAGGAGAACTTCCTCTATCTTCAAATAGTACCATGGGACTTATATATCCGTAGAAGGGACTACAGGGATATTCTGTGTAACGTCTTATCTGAATGTACTGCAGAACTGCTGACAGGAAATCGGGTGAATACCATTTGAGTAATCTGTGACAGAATTCCTTTTATGTTTCATCTTTGTTTGAAAAATAAATTATACATTATACAGTAATGTAATAAAAATGTCATCTACCCCCATGTTCTCCAGAGATGCTGCCTGACCGGATGAGTTTACTCCAGCATTTTGTGCCTATCTTATACATTTTTCCCCAATGTTGGGGGAGTCCAGAACCAGGGGCCACAGTTTAAGAATAAGGGGTAGGCCATTTAGAACGGAGATAAGGAAAAACTTTTTCAGTCGGAGAGTTGTAAATCTGTGGAATTCTCTGCCTCAGAAGGCAGTGGAGGCCAATTCTCTGGATGCTTTCAAGAGAGAGCTAGATAGAGCTCTTAATGATCGCGGAGTCAAGGGATATGGGGAGAAGGCAGGAACGGAGTACTGATTGTGAATGATCAGCCATGATCACATTGAATGGCGGTGCTGGCTCGAAGGGCTGAATTGCCTATTCCTGCACCTATTGTCTATTGTCTAGTTTAGTTTAGTTTAGAGATACAGCATGAAAACATGCCCTTCAGTCCACTGAGTCCAGGCCCACAGTAGCACTATCCTACACACTAGGGACAATTTACAATTTTTACCGAAGCCAATTAACATACAAACCCGTGCGTCTTTGGAATGTGGGGGGAAACCGGGGGACCCGGAGAAAACCCACGCGGTCATAGGGAGAACGTGCAAACTCCGCACAGACAGCACTGGTAGTCAGGATCAAACCCAAGTCTCTTGCGCTGTAAGGCAGCAACTCTACCCTGCACCACTGTGCCACAGCAGGCTATTATACAGTTTGCAGGATGTTTTTCATTATTGCATTGTCCCTATGGTTATGATTTCATCGTTGTTCTTGTGCCTTTGAAAAGCAGCATGCGCATAATTTAGTTTTTATGCAAGAGAGTTTTACTCTCATAGGTTGCTAAATGGAACAATAAAACTCTTACTTTCAGCGGCAGCAGAAAAGGTTTATAAACACAGTGCTCAATAGACAATATCATACACAGATAAACAGAAGTTAATTTTTTTTTGTAATCATTTAAAAAATGAGGGCATCTTCGACAAAACCAACATTCATCGGGACTCAAGGTGCTGGAGTAACTCAGCGGGTCAGGCAGCCTCTCTGGAGAATAAGAAGATAACTGCAGATGCTGGTACAAATTGAAGGTTTTTATTCACAAAATGCTGGAGTAACTCAGCAGGTCAGGCAGCATCTCGGGAGAGAAGGAATGGGTGACGTTTCGGGTCGACCGAAACATCACCCATTCCTTCTCTCCCGAGATACTGCCTGACCTGCTGAGTTACTCCAGCATTTTGTGAATAAAAGCCTCTCTGGAGAACATGGATAGGTGACGTTTCAGATCGAGAGCCTTCTTCAGACCCGAAACGTCACCTATCCATGTTCTCCAGAGATGCTGCCTGACCTGCTGAGTTACTCCAGCACTTTGTGTCCTTTTGTGTATTAACCTGCATCTGCAGTTCTTTGTTTCAACATTCATTTGGCTATTTCTAATTTCCCTTCAATGATTCAGCAGACAGCAGAGGATAAATCACAACACTATGGTCTGCACTCCCCTAGAGGCCAAATTACACTAATATCTTTTCGGGAAGGAAATGAATGCGTCAGCTGAGCTTTCAGGACAATCTGGCAGCTTCCCGAATCATTACAGCTACGTCCCTAGAAATTCTCCCTCATCTGCTGGCACGCGCTGTGCTCCATAATTACTTTCTGCTGCGGCTCTCCACCTCGAGTGTAGCCGCAGATTCACAGCATCGGAGACCCTGGTTCAATCCTGACCGCGGGTGCTGCCTGTGTGGAGTTCGCACTGGCTCCCAGGGACCACGTGGGTTTCCTCTGGGCACTCCGGTTTCCTCCCATGTCCCAGGGACGTGTGGGTTGGGAGGTTAACTGGCCACGGTAAATCAACCCCAGTATGTAGGGGAATGGTAAGACCTGGGGGAGTTGACGGGAATGTGGGGAGAATTGAGGGGATTAACATGGAATTAGTGGTTACTGGTCAGTACGGAGTTAGTGGGCCAAATGGTCTGCTTCCTATCCGCGTCTGTGGATGCATGCATGTATGCATTTAACACCTCTGACCCGAGTTGAATTTCCAAGCATTCAATTTTAGTTTAGAGATACAGCGCAGAAACAGGCCCTTCGGCCCACCGTGTCCGCGCCAACCAGCGATCCCCCATACTTGCACTATCCTACACATTAGGGACAATTTACAATTTTACTGAAGCCAATTAACCTACAAACCTGCAAGTCTTTGGAGTGTGGGAGGAAACCGGAGTTCCCAGAGAAAACCCACGCAGGTCACGGGGAGAACGTACAAACTACGTACAGACAGCACCCGTGGTCAGGATCGAACTAGGGTCACATGCGCTGTGAGCCAGCAACTCTACCGCCACACCACCCTGCCCCCCGTATTCTTTCCCAGATATGCAGAAACGAGGAACTGCAGATGCTAGTTTACGATAAAAGACGCAAAGTGTTGGAGTAACTAAGCTGGTCCGACAGCATCCCCGAGAACATGCATGGGTGATGTTTCGGGTCGGGACACCTCTTCAGACTGTGCTGCCTGACCCGCTGAGTGAGCACTTCACGTCTTGCTTTCCCCCCCAGATATGTTGTCGACAAAATTTGACTTTTCCAATCCCTGGCAGGATTTGAAAGAATTTCTAGACCATTAATCCAGCCTTCATGATTATTAATCGGTTACTTAAGCACTCTGCTATTCAATATCATTTAGCGAAAACAACTCGTGTCCAAATTAGGAAGTCAATTAGAACTTATCGAAATTCAAACCGAAGTAATATGGCTATTAAAATGTAATAACGCACGCTGTAGATCGCAGGTCAGATTGTAGCCACAGGACAATTACTTCACGATATCCCTTTCGCCATTCCATTACTTAAAAGAACAAGCCTCAAAAAGGCAGGCAGCCAGCATCATCAGAGACCCACACCACCCTGACCACGCTCTCATTTCACCCCTGCCACCGGGAGAAGGTACAGGGGCCCCAACAACCATCAAGCTATTAAACACCACAACCTTCAGCTAAGCTCCAAACTACATTGATCGAACTAGGGACAGGGAAGTATAAGAAAATAACTGCAGATGCTGGTACAGTTTGCAGCCCAGTGGTATGAACATCGACTTCTCCAAATTTAGGTAGTTCCTCTGTCCCTCTCTTCCCCTCCTCCTTCCCTCACCCTCTATCTTCCTGTCTCCACCTGTATCCTTCCTTTGTCCCGCCCCCCTGACATCAGTCTGAAGAAGGGTCTCGACCCGAAACGTCACCCATTCCTTCTCTCCCGAGATGCTGCCTGACCCGCTGAGTTACTCCAGCATTTTGTGAATAAATAGGGACAGGGAAGCATTGTTTTGCTTTTCACTTAGGGTGGCGCAGCGGTAGAGTTGCTGCCTCACAGCGCCAGAGACCCGGGTTCCATCCTGACGAAGGGTGCTGTCTGTACGGAATGTGTACATTCTCCCTGGGTCCACTGGAGTTTTCCACGGGGGCTCCAGTTTAACCCTAAGCTCCAAAGGCGTACAGGTCTTTTAATTTTTAATTGGCTTTAATTGTAAGTTGTCCTTAATGTGTCGGAAAGTGCTAGTGTACGGGGTGACCGCTGATCAGCACAGACTCGGTGGGCAGAAGGGCCTGTTTCCACCATGTATCCCCACAGTCTAAAGTTTATATTGTTGGGTTTTGTACATTGGACCTCTTTTTGTGGTTTATGATGGTGTCTACCGAGTACTCTGTCTACATATCTGTGGTGCTGCTGGAAGTAAGAATTTTGTTGGTCCGTTTCAGAATATATGTCAATAAAACACTCTTGACACAGTTACATTGTAATTCTTGTTGCAATAAAACTCAACTCTGGTTGGAAAGGAAAGTCTTGGGGACAAGGCAAGGCGATGGGAAGGCACAGCCAATGATGAGCTGGAAACAATGTCCACAGTTAAGAATGCGTGCACATACCTCCGAAGCCTAGATATATGGATATAGGAACCACACATACAAATTGGAGGAACAGTACCTCATATTTCGCTTGGGCAGCTTACAGCCCAACGGTAATGCAGGAGTTACTTAAAATGATAGAAAACATTGATTTATTTAATTTTAATTAACCTGCATTTCCTCCCACCCCCCCCCCCCCCCCCCTCCCCAGTCGTCCTACCAGTTACACTGTGCTGATGCTGGCTTAAACCAAAGATAGACACAAAAATCTGGAGTAGCTCAGAGGGTCAGACAACATCTCTGGAGAGAAGACCCTTCTCGTCACCTATTCCTTTTCTCCAGTGATGCTGTCTGTCCCGCTGAGTTACTCCAGGTTTCCGTGTCGATCTACCACCGTTCGCATGCGTGTATCCCTCTCGTTACCACACCTGCCCCAGCAAACAATGAGCCATCATGGACTCCGCCTTTCCTGAGGTCATGTTGTCGGCCCTAATTTGTCCTGGCCTTTCCTCACCCCCAGTTTATACCCCCCTACCCATGCTCCCCACCTCTACTTTCACTCTGAAGAAGGGTCCCGACCCAAAACGTCACCTATTCTTTTTCTCCGGAGATGCTGAGTTACTCCAGCTGTTTGTGTCCAAAGTCCAAATCCCAGGGAGGTCTAGTTTACTACTGAAAGCAATTGGGAGAGATAATGAAATCTCAGCTTGAAGCTTAGGCTCCGTGAATTTTAAAATCTGGAGAGGGTCGGAACTGGATCGGAAGTCTCTGCATGGATTAGAAGCACCCTGTATTTTATAATAGAATAAAGCTTAATTTATTTTCCTATTTCAAACTCTTTTGCAAAAACAGAACACACAAATGAGAAACAGAGAATCCGATTTATTACCCTTTTAAGGAAAAATTCTCCAACTCATAACTTAATAAACTGCAGAATATGTTGAGTCATTGTTTCCTGGATGTATTCTCCATATGTCAAGACACTCAGCAGGAGATGCTTGTGTTAGGATAGTGTGTGTATGGATTGTTTTTGAGCACACTGTGAATGGATTACATCTTTCAGGATTTAGTGCATTATTCATCAGCGAGCTAGACTTTGTCAGTGTACTGCAGGGAATAGGCAGGCAACCTTTTAAAAATGTTTATTCGTGTAATGGGGATCTTTATGGAGATTAAAGCAGGAAGGTTTGTTAAAATATTATCACACTATGCTCTAGTAGAGATTAGTTTAGTTTGGAGAGCACCTGGAGAAAACCCAAGCAGGTCACGTGGAGAAGGTACAAACTCCGCACAGACAGGGCCCGTGGTCAGGATCGAACCCGATCTCTGGCGCCGTCAGGCAGCAGTTCTACTGCTTTGCCGCCCTGTATCAGAAGTGCTTGATAAAGAAACATTGAAGGTCAATAAATTGAATGTGATAAATGCTGTTTACACGGATTTTAAGAAAGCATTTGATAAAGTACCATGTAAAAAGTTGGTTACAAAACTGAGGCTCCTGGAACAGGAGAATCAGCGTAAGCATGAGTCAGCTGTCTGTACAGAGATTGTACCTTCTCCCTATGACTGGTGGGGTTTCTTCGGGTGTTCCGGTTTCCTCCCACACTCCAAAATTGGGTTCGGTAAAAATTGTAAAAATTGTACCTAGTGCGTTGGATTGTGCCAGTGTACGAGGTGATCGCTGGTCGACACGGACTCAGTGGGCCGAAGGGCCTGTTTCCGCATTGTACCTCTAAAGTCCAAAGATTGATCAGACGTTGCTGATGGAAGTTAGTGCAGAGACATCAGTTTGAAGAAGGGTCTCGACCCGAAACGTCACCCATTCCTTCTCTCCTGAGATGCTGCCTGACCTGCTGAGTTACTCCAGCATTTTGTGATACCTTCGATTTGTACCAGCATCTGCAGTTATTTTCCTACACGAAGTTAGTGCAGAGGTATGCGAGGTTTGGAAGTATTATCAATATCTCAATCAGCTTCATCGTCAAAGATTAATGTTGCAGGTGAATATGCAACATTTTAATGGGTAAGAATAAAATCAGTCCGCTATTGTATCTCAAGAATCGGTAAACAAAATCACAAACAAAGAAATAAAAAGCGACCGAACAAAATATAAGAATCAAAAAATCAGTTCACAAAGTTTGACTGAAAACTATATGACTAATGGGACCGTTCGTGGCTGTGACGTATTTGAAATCATGTTGGAACAAATGCTTCTTTTTAGTCTAAAAGAACAAAGTAAAATGCTGCATTTCTTGTAAACAGAGTAAATAGTTTAACACACAAAGTCAGTTCAATTCTCCCTTTTCACTCATCAGCTTCTTGTTTCAAAGCACAGCCAGTACGACTTGATCATTTCACGACCATAAGTCAATATAGTCAACGACACACAATAGACACAAAAAGCTAGAGTACCTCAGCGAGACCAGAAGGGTCCCGACCGGAAACGGCACCTATTCCTTTTCTCCAGAGATGCTGCCTGTCCCGCTGAGGTACTCCAGCTTTTTGTGTCTATCTTCGGTTTAAACCAGCATCCTACTCATTTAGTCAACAACGCATCTCCAATGTGAATCCTTTATACTCACCGGTGATTCTCGATGGAATAAACTACACTGTGGTAAGTGAACGCTAGGGGATACCACAATATCAATGATTTTTGAGTGTCAGGCACTATTAAATCCAAATAAGAACGCAAATCACACTTTGAACTAATCAAAAATAATACTGCCCAAAATACTCAGCCTCCAAATACGAATACCTGACTTAACCTAAATTCATTCTTCCAATGGAACTGAAATATTTTTTCCAATTAACTTATTCAAAATCAAATTATCTTTAAGCAACCAATTTAACAAACAAACCCTGTCATTTTAATGAGAAGCGAAATATAGTAACTCCAGAAAGAGGTGTACAGTTTTAATATATCTCCCTTACCCTCAGTGTACTAAATGATGGAAAAATTATAAAGGATACTATACAGGTTTAAAATGTCTATTGACAAAAGTTATGAATTATTTTTACATTTGAGATGAATGTTGCAGACAGATTATAAAAATAGCTCCGCTCCCCCTCAAATTGGAGCATTTAATTAACAAACCCAAATGATCATGCTCCATATACGATCCTGGCCAGTAAATAACGGATTCATTCAACGACTGCAAAAATGATCACCCATTACCGAACCCTAACTGTCACTACCACTGTTTACAACCTCATTCTAACTGGCATCAGTGAATAACTAAATGCATTGAACGTAGAACCATACAGCACTAGAACAGGCCCATCTGCCACAATGTCTGTGCCAAACAAGATGCCATGTTAAACTAATCTCATCAGCCTGCCCATGATCCATATCCCTCCATCTCCATGTGCCTATCTAAAAGCTTTGTCAATGGCACTACCCTTGCTGCCTCCACCACCACCCCCTGGCACCACATTCCAGACACTCACCACCAAATTGGGAACACTAGTTAATATTTAAACTTAGCATGAGAAGCAGAATTGGGAGCAAGCCATACCATATCTTTCTCAGTTATTCAGTAAGACCATGACTGATAATCCAGCTCATCCACTTTACTGCCCAATTCCCCGACTTCTTGATCCCTTAGTGCCAAAAAAGATGCACCCTCAGTCCTGTAGGGCAGCCCAGTGTCGCAGCGGTAGAGTTGCTGCCTCACAGCACCAGAGACCTGGGACCGAGCCTGACTACGGGTGCTGTCTATGCAGAGTTTGCACGTTCTCTATATGACCTGTGTGGGTTTCCTCCCGGTTCTTCAGTTTCCTCCCACATCCCAAAGATGTACAGGTTTGTAGGCTGATTGTTTTCTGTACGTGTGGTATGAATGGGTGATCGGTGGTCGGCGTGGAATCGCTGGGCGGAAGGGGCTGTATCTCTAGAACTGATCTAAACAGGTTGTTGCTGTGCAGGGCAGTCTAGTGCATTAAACAGAAAGTAGGTGTGCAGATACAAATAGTTAGGAAGGCAAGTGGAATGTTGGCCTTTATTGCATGGTGGGTGGAGATTAAAGTGTGTAGGATGGTGCTAGTATACGGGGTGATTGTTGGTCAGTGGGCCAAAGGGCCTGTTTCCACACTGTATCTCTAAAGTCTAAAGTTCTGAAAATACTGAGTGAATACTGAATACAAGAAGTCCATAATAAACAGTGACATCATTAACTTTGCTACCTTTAATCTCCACCCAACGTGCAATAAAGGCCAACATTCCACTTGCCTTCCTAACTATTTGCATCTGCAAACAACTTTCTGTTTAATGTACTAGACTGACATGCCCGGCAACAATCTGTTTAGATCAGTTTTAGAGATACAGTGTGAAAAAAGCCACTTCCGCCCAGCGATTCCACGCCGACCATCAATCACCCGTTTGTACCACACTTACGGAAAACAATCAGCCTACAAACCTGTTTATTCACAAAATGCTGGAGTAACTCAGCAGGTCAGGCAGCATCTCGGGAGAGAAGGAATGGGTGACGTTTCGGGTCGAGACCCTTCTTCAGACTTTAGCCTACAAACCTGTACGTCTTTGGGATGTGGAGAAAAACCGGAGAACCTGGAGGAAACCCACACGGTCACATGGAGAACATACAAACTCCAGACAGGCAGCACCCATAGTCAGGATCAAACCCGGGTCTCTGGCAGCAGCTCTGCCACTATCTGGCACCTCTTTACAGTTAAACAACATTTTGCGTTCTAAATGGAAGCCTTCATTAAACTCTGTTTGCCAACCCGTTGCCCACTTGTATAACATACCAGATCCCAGAGAAGCCTCTCGACTTGGTTCCACCGTCCAGTTTTCAAATCAGCAGTAAAAATGGCTACAATGCTCGCGGCCCATGTCAGCCACTGTTAAACACGTAAAAATTCCAAACTCAGAGAAATAAAGATTGCAGCCTGCAATCATGTAACAAATGTCTTGGCAAGCAAATGTTTATCTTATTCCTTGAAGGTGACAATTAATTGTATCACTGGCAACAGAACTAAAATTAAGCTGGAAATGTTGTAACTGTTTAGTTTTTCTTTCTGATACGAGAACACGGCACACTTCCATCCCTTGTGAAGTCCCTTAGGTGAAGTGCTGTGATTCCAATCTGCACAAATAGTAAAACAGGTGATTCGCACTTTTGCTTATTTATTCACAAAATGCTGGAGTAACTCAGCAGGTCAGGCAGCTTCTCAGGAGAGAAGGAATGGGCGACGTTTCGGGTCGAGACCCTTCTTCTGTCTGAAGAAGGGTCTCGACCCGAAACGTCGCCCATCCCTTCTCTCCTGAGATGCTGCCTGACCTGCTGAGTTACTCCAGCATTTTGTGAATAAATATCTTCGATTTGTACCAGCATCTGCAGTTATTTTCTCGCACTTTTGCTTGGTATCATGGGCTAGAACACCGCAGCACAGGAACAGGTCCCTCGGCCCATCATCTCCACGCCGAATATGATGCTAAATTACACACATCTCTGCCTGCAGATGGTCCATTTCCTTCTGTGTAGGAAGGAACTGCAGATGCTGGTTTACACCAAAGATAGACACAAAATGCTGGAGTTTCACAGCAGGACAGGCAGCATCTCTGGATAGAAGGAATGGGTCACGTCGGAAGAAGGCTCTCGACCCGAAGCGTTACCCATCCCTTCTATCCAGAGATGCTGCCTGTTCCACTGAGTTACTCCAGCATTTTGTGTCTATTGTCCATATCCCTCCATCCATGTGCGTTTCCAAAAACATCTTAAGCACCACAACTATACCTGCCCTCGTGATAACACTAGGCACCTACCACTCTCCATGTCAAAAACTTGCCCTGCACTTCTTTAAACTTTGCCCCTCTCACCTATGCCCTCTAGTCCTTGATATTTCCACCCTGGGGGGAAATAAAAGTGAAACCATCTATTCTTTCGATGCCTCGCATCTATATACTAAAACTCTTGTTTGTTTGTTCCTGAACTACAGCCAAATCGGGGGAGGGGGGAGGGGGGAGGGGGAAGGGGGGGAGGGGGGGAGGGGGAAGGAGAGGGTGCTGCACCAAACAGGAGAGGTTTGGGCCCAACGGGTCCACTTGGTCCACTAATCTATATAAACTTCTATGAGGTTTCCCCTGAACCTCTGATACTCCAGAGAAAGCAATGCAAGTTTAGAAGGATGAGACGGGATCTTATAGAAACATATAACATTCTTAAGGGATTGGACAGGCAAGATGCAGGAAAAATGTTCCCCATGTTGGGGGAGTCCAGAACCAGGGGTCACGGTGTAAGAATAAGGGGTAGGCCATTTAGGACTGAGATGAGGAGTTGTGAATCTGTGGAATTCTCTGCCACAGAAGGCAGTGGAGGCCAATTCACTGGATGTTTTCAAGAGAGAGTTAGATACAACTCTTAGGGCTAACGGAATTAAGGGATATGGGGAGAAAGCAGGAATGGGGTACTTTAGGATGGTCAGCCATGATCACGTTGAATGGTGGTGCTGGCTCAGAGGGCCGAATGGCCTACTCCTGCACCTATTTTCTATGTTTCTAGATATGTCCAACCTCTTCTTATAGCTAATAACCTCAGAACCACACCGCACACTGGTAAACTTTTTCTGCATAATTTAAGCAAAGAGGTAATGAACACAAAACTCTAGAGAGAATAAACACTAACTTATATGCAATAGAATCTATCATTTGATTTCTGATATTCTAAGTATATAAAATATAATGTCCTAGGCTGTCGCACAGTGCTTTCACCCTGTAAACATGCACTGCCTCAATTAATCACACATTGTTATTGATGTCATTAAAAATACTATAAAACAAGGATAACGGCTGCTAATTAGCAGACTTGAGCTCATTTCTGTAACTTCTCTGTAACTTCTTGTATCTGGCTGCAACTCATTACTGTTGGAGCACTTTCAGAAAACCATGCAGGAGACATCAGACTACACAGCAGGAGTTCCCTTCAGTTTGATGAGTAACAATTCTTGGAGGGTCAGTACTCGATTGGCACATAAACCTGGATTATCCACACCAACAAAAAAAAAACCCTCCCTCACGTCTTGTCAAAATACAGTTGTGAATAATGTACAACAAATATTTCTGAAATTCAAGGATGCAGGTTTACCAACAAAAAAAAAACCCCACACAAAGTGCTGGAGTAACCCCGAGTCAGACAGCATCCCTGGATAACATGGATAGGTGACGTTGTGGGTCGGAAGCCTTCTTCAGGCCGAGTTACTCCGGACCATTGCGTCGTTTTCTGAAACTCAAGTCTTGCGGTAAAGTGTCAGTTGTAGAGGGTTGGAACATTTATTTTGCCATGGAAGGTTTAGGTTTATGATCAATTTAGTTCAGTCTGAAGAAGGGTCTCGACCCGAAACGGCACGCATTCCTTCTCTCCAGAGATGCTGCCTGACCCGCTGAGTTACTCCAGCATTTTGTGTCTACCTTCGATTTAAACCAGCATCCGCTGTTCTTTCCCTCTCAAACTCAAGTACAATCGGTAGACCAAAGGGATCGATAAGGAGTGCTGGATTTAATTCTCCATGTTATCTAGAGCATCAGTTTCAGCGATAAAGTCCAATGTCCTCAATCAGGTAAAGGTGAATTTGAGTGTCAATTTGTAGACAAACTATCTAGTGACCGAATTGTTTAGAATTTGACATTCGGAATAAGGTGCATAAGTTGCCCATATTGGGGTAGAGGTTAAGTGGACAGTTAATTTGTCGATAAATTATCTAGTGACCGAATTGTTTAGAATTTGACATGAGGAATAAGATGGATAAGTTGCCCAGGATAGACACAAAAAGCTGGAGTAACTCGGCGGGACAGGCAGCATCTCTGGAGAGAAGGAATGGGTGACGTTTCGGGTCGAGCCCCTTCTTCATCTCGACCCGAAACGTCACTCATTCCCTCTCTCCAGAGATGCTGCCTGACCCGATGAGTTACTCCAGCATTTTGTGATACCCTCGATTTGTATCAGCATCTGCAGTTATTTTCCTACACTTCTTTAGACTAAGATGAGTTGTCCACATTGGGGTGGAGGAGAAATGGACAGCAGACAAATTATAAGAAAATAACTGCAGATGCTGGTACAAATCGATTTATTCACAAAATGCTGGAGTAACTCAGCAGGTCAGGCAGCATCTCGGGAGAGAAGGAATGGGTGACGTTTCGGGTCGAGACCCTTCTTCAGACTGAAGAAGAGGTCTCGACCCGAAACGTCACCCATTCCTTCTCTCCCGAGATGCTGCCTGACCAGCAGACAAATTAGTTAGTGAGCCTATGGTTTAAGAATTTGACATTGGGAATAAGATGGATAAATTGTCCACATTGGGGGAAAGGTGAAATGGACTTTTAATTTGCAGACTATTTACCTGGTGGGCAAATGGTTTAGAATGTCAAGTCAAGTCAAGTCAATTTTATTTGTATAGCACATTTAAAAACAACCCACGTTGACCAAAGTGCTGCACATCTGATTAGTGACATTGGGAATAAGTTGGACAGTGGTCGTCAATGACGGGTTGCATGGTTTACTGGGTCAGATGTGCACATATATATATATATATAAAGCTAAGAGTAGCGGCTGTTACAATAATAATACTGTACTTACTGGGCACAAGGTTGAATGGGCCGATGAATCAGTCACTTCCACGTCCGGGCCAAATCCATGCCGGATTCAAGCAGGAATTGTGCTCAACCCTATTGAAGCAAAAAATAAATGTTGGATTAATATGGGAAGACTAGAGACACCCCCCCAAAAAAAAGACAAAGGTCCTGCCTGGGTACATACAGTATGTGGAAGGCGAGCTGTTACAGAGTGCCGGATACAGCAGACGCAATGCTTCCCTTGGGTTACAATGTGTAACATTGCAGTGTAACAATAAGGAGAAGTGTTTGCCGGCGCCCATACATCACCCGCTGTGTGTGGAGAGAGAGAGAGAGAGAGAGAGGATGTAATGTGCCGGCTACCGGCTACCGGCTACTGTCACCTCGCCCGCTGCAAGGCAAGGCAAGGCAAGGCAAGGCAAGGCACCGCCGCTCCCTATCCCTCTCCCTCTCCCTCTCCTCTCTCTCTCTCTCTCCCTCTCCCTACTCCCTTTCCCCCTCCCCCTCTCCCTCCCTCCCTATCTCCCTACTCCCTCCCTCTATCTCCTCTCCCTCTTCTCCCTCTCCCCTCCCCTATATCTACCCTCCCCCCTCTCCCTCCCCTCTCCCTACCCCCCTCTCCCCTCTCTCTCTACCTCCTTCTCTCTCCCCCTCTCCTCCCTCCCTCTCTCCCCCCTCTCCTCCCTTCTCCCTCTCCCTCCCTCTCCCCTCTCCCTACCCCCCTCTCCCTCCCCCCTCTCCCTCTCCCCTCCCCCTCTCCCTCTCCCCTCTCTCTCTACCTCCTTCTCTCTCCCCCTCTCCTCCCTTCTCCCTCTCCCCCCTCTCCCTCCCTCTCCCCCCTCTCCCTCCTTCTCCCCCCTCTCCCTCCCTCTCCCTCCCTCTCCCCCCTCTCCCTCCCTCTCCCCCCTCTCCCTCCCTCTCCCTCCCTCTCCCTCCCTCTCCCCCCTCTCCCTCCCTCTCCCCCCTCTCCCTCCCTCTCTTCCCTCTCCCTCCCTCTCCCTCCCTCTCCCTCCCTCTCCCCCTCTCCCCTCACCATTCGCCTGCCGGCCGCACCAACGCCGCCGCTTTCAATATCATCAACCACAACAACACAAAACAGTGCACACAGAGAGAGAGAGCGAGTAATGGTGGGCAGTGCCTTTGACAAAGCGGAAGCGCAGAGTGTGCAGCTGGTCCGGGCCGGGGACATGGGGCCACAGAGCGCAGTGTGGGGTGGGGTGGGGTGGAGTGGCCGGGGTGGGGTGGGGTGTCCCGGTCACCGCCGCTCCAGCGACCAACAGCCGCGGCCCAGGCTCGCCATCGTCTTCTTCTTGCGTTTGAGGCAGCAGAAGTTATGAAGCTGCTTCTGCCTCTGCTGCCTCTGTTTGTTGGCGTTCGCCTGACTGAGGTTAGTTGACAGGGGAGGTCGACAACGTGAGCCCCCTCGCCATCATCATAGCATCCTACCCTGTGTCTGATAGTCATTGCAACTCACCCAACCTCATCATCATTGCATCTCACCCAGTCTCATCGTCAATACATCTCACCCAGTCTCATCATCATTGCAACTCACCCTGTGTCTGATAGAGTCATTGCATCTCACCCAGTCATATCATCAATGCATCTCACCCTGTGTCTGATAGAGTCATTGCCCTCACCCGTCTCATCATCAATGCCCTCACCCAGTCTCATCATCCATGCAACTCACCCAGCCTCATCATCAATGCATCTCACCCTGCGTCTGATAGAATCAATACCCTCGCCCAATGTCTGATAATGGTCATTGCATCTCACCCAGTGATATAATCAATACTCTCGCACAGCCTCTGGTGTTATCAATCATCCCCCAGTATCTGATATAATCAATACTCCATCCCAGCCTCTGATCTAATCAACCCACCCAGTCTCTGATCTAATCAATGCCTCCCACGTCTTTGGAATGTGGGAGGAAACCGGAGCACCCAGAGAAAGCCCACACAGTCACAGGGGGAACATGTAAGACAGCACCCGGAGTCATGGTCGAACCCAGGTCTTGGCACTGCAAGGCTGCAACTCTACCGCTGAACCACTGTGCCTTCCCTGGGCTTCAAGGAAATACCAGTGGCTGTTTCTTCACTATGTTTTGTTTTAATGTTAAAATGGAAATAAAATGCTGACAGGAGGCCTTAAATTACAGTCATGGTGTCATCGTCATGGCAACTGAATCATCCCACCACCAGAGAACAATGCAGAACCACTATCTACCTCTTTGGTGACCCTCGGACTATCCTTGATTGGACTTTATTGGCTTTACCTTGTACTGAAGGTTATTGCCTTTTCATGTATCTATACCCTGTTAATGGCTCGATTGTAATTTTGTACTGTCTTTCTGCTGACTGGCACGCAACAAAACGCTTTTCACTTGTATCTCGGCACACACGACAGTAAACTAAACAAACTGAACCTGAAATAGAATTGTGCAGCATTATGGAAACTGGCCATTTGGCCCAAATCACCCATACCGACCAAGGAACCACATCCAGTCTGAAGAAGGGTCTCGACCCGAAACGTCACCCATTCCTTCTCTCCAGAGATGCTGCCGGACCCGCTGAGTTACTCCAGCATTTTGTGATACCTTCGATTTGTACCAGCATCTGCCGAAACGTCACCCATTCCTTCTCTCCAGAGACTCAGGTTCGATCCTGACTACGGGTGCTGCACTGTAAGGAGTTTGTACGTTCTCCCCGTGACCTGCGTGGGTTTTCTCCGAGATCTTCGGTTTCCTCCCACACTCCAAAGACGTACAGGTATGTAGGTTAATTGGCTGGGTAAAATGTAAAAATTGTCCCTAGTGGGTGTAGGATAGTGTTAATGTACGGGGATCGCTGGGCGGCACGGACTTGGTGGGCCGAAAAGGCCTGTTTCCGGCTGTATATATATGATATGATATGATATGATATGCTGCCTGACCCGCTGAGTTACTCCAGCATTTTGTGATACCTTCGATTTGTACCAGCATCTGCAGTTATTTTCCTACATAAGGTTCCACATCCAGTTTTTGTTTTGTGGAATGGAATATTTTAATTGTCACATGTGACAAGGCAGAGTGAAATCCTTTGCTTGCATACCCAATGTATGCAAACAGCGGCCATCGAGGGCGCTGCCAAGGTTACAAAGTACGTCTTTGTTCCCCCACTCCCCCTCCTTCCCTCACGGCAGTCCCCCTCCATTGTACTTGCCCCCCACGCTCTCATCGACCGCCAACCACGAGCCTATTTAATCACATTCAGTCACAGCCAGGAATGCATTCGAAAAGTGGCAACACAGAGCACAGTGGAACGAGAGCACGGCAGTGGGGTTAACGTAAGCTTGGCTTGATGCAGGCATCACGGACCAGGATGTCTCCCTTTATGAATTTCTGAGCCTTATCAGTTTGTAGTGACAAAGTTTACGGTTTGAAGAATCCTTCATTAACAAGTAACGTCATGATCTCTCTATGAAACAATGTGCTTCACTGTCAATGTGTTTTGCAATGTCAATTATTTTGGGAAATGGTTCATTATTATAATTAAGAAATACAATAGCCAATTTGTATTGGCATTGGTATATTATTGTCACACGTACCGAGGTACAGTGCAAAGCTTTGCGTGCTACCTAGGCAAATCAAACTACAGATGAGTACTGAAAATAGACTAGAATATAGTGTTACAGCCACTGAATCTAGAGATACAGGCTCTTCGGCCCACCGGGTCTGCTCCGCCCAGCGATCCCCGCTTTTTAACACTATCCTACACCCACTAGGGACAATTTTTACATTTACCAAGCCAATTAACCTACATACCTGTACGTCTTTGGAGTGTGGGAGGAAACCGAAGATCTCGGAGAAAACCAACGCAGGTCACGGGGAGAACGTACAGACGGCGCCCGTAGTCGAGATCGAACCCAGGTCTCCGGCGCTGCATTCGGTGTAAGGCAGCAACTCTGCCGCTGCACCACCGTGCCACCAGGGAAAGTATAGATTAAAAACTAAGTGCAAGGGCTGCAATGAGGTAGATTGGAAGATCGGGAGAATTCACCCTTCAGCGTCTGATAGGTTTCGCTGGGATACATTCCTTCAAGCGTTGGTGTTTTCTGCTCAGTGGGAGATGGGAGTGGTCTTTGAGTGGTCTTCGGTTATGTTGAGAGGGTCCTTGATAAGTTGGCAGCTTTCCCGAGGCACTGTACCCAGGCATATCCAAAAAAACAGGATTGTGATAATGACCATCTCATTCAAAGGAGAAGCAGTGATCAGGAATGCTAAACGTCCTCGCCATAGTTTTCCAAGCCTATCGGAGAGCGTGGAGCTCCTTTGCAAAACAGCACAAAAATGAATGGACTATTTCTTCACTGAAGCCTTGTTTCCCGAATGCTTTAGTCAGCTGGGTGTTGATCTTGGCAGCAGAAAGAGATAGACACAAAGTGCTGGAGTAACTCAGCAGGTCAAGCAGCATCTCTGGAGAAAAGGGATGGGCGATGTTTCAAGTCGGAACTCACTTTAGACTGGATCATTCCTGATCGTGATCTGAAGAAGGGTCCCGAAATGTCACGCATCCTTTTTTTCTCCAGAGATGCTGCCTGACCCGCTGAGGTACTCCAGCACTCTGTGGTCTATCTTCTGGATAAACCAGCATCTGCGGTTCCTTTCTACATATTTTGGTGGCAGAAAATCTTACCTTGGCATGACGCCCCACGTCACACTCAGCTCTCCACCGAAACTTCAACGGAGAATTTTGTCTTCATCTTCCTCCACTGGGAGTTGAACCCCCAACCCTCAGGCTGGGAAAACACCACCCACTGAGCCACAGCTCCCACCCGTTACTGCATCCTGACATCCACCCTGTGGAGAAAGGAACTGCAGATGCTGGTTTACTTATGTCAACTTATTTACATCGGCAAAACCAAACGCAGGCTTTGCTCAACACCTGCGCTCGGTCCGCGTTAACCAATCTGATCTCCCATTTTGACTCCCCCTCCCATTCCTAGTCTGACCTTTCTGTCATGGGCCTCCTCCAGTGCCATAGTGAGGCCCACCGGAAATTGGAGGAACAGCACCTCATATTTCGCTTGGGCAGCTTGCAGCCCAGTGGTATACATCGACTTCTCCAACTTTAGATAGTTCCTCTGTCCCTCTCTTCCCCTCCCCCTCCCCAGATCTCTCTCTATCTTCCTGTCTCCACCTATATCCTTCCTTTGTCCCGCCCCCCTGGCATCAGTCTGAAGAAGGGTCTCAACCCGAAACGTCACCCATTCCTTCTCTCCCAAGATGCTGCCTGACCTGCTGAGTTACTCCAGCATTTTGTGAATAAATACCTTCGATTTGTACCAGCATCTGCAGTTATTTTCTTATACTACCAGTTTACACCGAAGATCGACACAAAGTGTTGAAGTAACTCAGCGGGTCGGGCGGCAGCTCTGGAGAAAAGGGATAGAAGACGTTTCGGGTCGGGACCCTTCTTCAGAGCATTCAGTCTGAAGAAGGGTTCAGAACCGATATGTCATCCAGCCTTTTCCTCCAGAGACGCTGCCTGACCCGCTGAGTTACTCCAGCACTTTGTGTCAATCTATCCACATTGTAGATGTTAGCTCTCCACCTGAAACACTGAGGGAGTGCACATAGTTTCTGCAAAGTCCCCACCAGAAACATCATCTGCTCATTCCCTCCAGAGATGCTGCCCGACCCACTGAATTACTCCAGCACTCTGTGCTTTTGCACATAGCACGCAGGGTCCCTCTCAGAGCCTGATTTTGTTCTCAACTTCCGTGAGAAGCATTTAACACTTTTCCAGTTCAGCAAAGATCAATTAATTCCAAAATGTTGATAATTTCACAATTTCACAGTCTATTAACTATGATCCCCATTAAATACTTGGTAAATGCACCAACAATCTTGCAGCAGCTCAGCTTCACGCTTGTATTACAAAATCTCGGTATTGCAAAATGACAACACATTTAATTCTTCATTTAATTAAAATGTATAACATTATAACATTTAATGACTTGTTAAGTTTATTCCTGCTCCTGCACATTTTTGATGCAGGTGATTTCTGGTACCATCTGAACAGTTGTGAAAAAAGACTCAATGTGTTGGGGTAACTCAGCGGGTCAGGCAGCATCTCTGGAGAACATGGGTCGGGACCCTTCTTCAGAATGATTGTAGGGGGGGGGGGGAAGAAAGCTGGAAGAGAGGGGCGGCACAGTGGCACAGCGGTAGATTTGCTGCCTTACAGCGCTTGCAGCGCCGGAGACCCGGGTTCGATCCCAACTACGGGTGCTGTCTGTACAGAGTTTCTACGTTCTCCTCGTGGGTTTTCTCTGAGATCTTCAGTTTCCTCCCATGTAGGTTAATTGGCTTGGTGTAGGTGTAAATTGTCCCTCATGTGGGTGTAGATAGTGTTAATGTACGGGGATCGCTGGTCGGCACAGACTCGTTGGGCCGAAGGGCCTGTTTCCATGCTGTATCTCTAAACTAAAAGAGATAGGTGAATACAGGATAGGCAGATGGTGGACAAAGGCCAGGGATTACAAGGCAGAAGGTGTGAGACAAAAGGATTAAAGAGTTGCAAATTGTGAAGCTGGAGGAAGGAATATAGGTGGAAGGGGAGAGGGAGGAGAGAAATAGATGTGGGGCACAGGGAAGGAGGGGGAGAGGTAGGGAGGGGAGGAAGAGGGTAGATGGGGAGTGGAACTGTTGTCAACCTGATAAAGAAAATTATCAGAAATTATCCTACATTTTGTGGCAGGTTGTTTAAATGTTCAGCTCAGTTACTCCTGCACGCTATAAAACTTCTCAGTTTCTGTTTGACGTCACAGGTTTTTAGTAGCTTTATTTCACCGATAAGGTTTGTCTGGAGAAAATGGGGTTGTTCGCCTTGAAGCAAAACTAAAGTTCTGACCCGAAATGTTGCCTGTCCATTCCCTCCACAGATGCTGCCTGACCTGCTGAGTTCCTCTAGCACTTTTTAGATTCCAGCATCTGCAGTTCCTTGTGTCAAAGAAGTTGAGAAGAGATTTAACAGAGTTTAGTTTAGTTTGGTTTACTTTATTGTCATGTGCACCCAGGTAGAATGAAACGCTTTTTGCCACGTCCTATCCAGTCAGCAGAAAGACGATACGTGATTACAACCAAGTACAGTGAACAGATACAGGACAAAGGGAATAATGTTTAGTACATGCCAACGCCCAGTAAAGTTTGATTAAAGTCTGAGAGTGTCCTATGAGGTAGATGGTAGCTCAGGACTGCTCTCCAGTTATTGATAGGATGGTTCAGTTGCCTGATAAGTAGCTTCCCCTGAATCTGGAGGTGTGCATTTTCACACTTCTGTACCTCTTACCTGATGGGAGAGGGGGGAAAGAGGGAATGTCCGGGGGGGTGTGACTGGTCCTTGATTATACTAGATGGCCTTGCCGAGGCAGCGTGAAGTGTCGATAGAACCAACGGAAGGGAGGCTGGTTTGTGTGATGGTCTGGGCCGCGTCCACAATTCTCTGCACTTTCCTGCGGTCTTGGATTCAGCTGTTCTCAAACCGTGCCGTGGTGCCACCAGACACAGTGTTTTCAACGGCGCATCCGCAGAAGTTGGTGAAGGTTGTTGGGGAACATGCTGAACCTCCGAAGAAGTACTCAGAGTAAATGGAGAAACGTTCTCCCCATTACTGCGCAGTGCAGGGACCAGCACCGTGGTCGAAAGTCTTGGGAGAAAGACATAAAAGGCGGGATGTGTGGAGAAACTGTAATGGATGGTGGTCGTGACACAGAACTCACTGCTTGTAAGACGATAGGAACAAATTTAGTCAAGGACATCGAAAGGAATAGGGCAAGACATTTCAAGTAAATCAATCTGATGGAGGCAATGCACTAAAAGGTGCATTTATCGACAATGTTTTCCTATCAATGTACCCCCTTTTCTGTTTTGATTCCGGTTTTCTAATTTAGTAAACTAGTAACTAAAAAAATGATAAGGCCAACACATTATAGACAATAGACCAAAGACATTAGACAAGAGGTGCAGGAGGAGGCTATTCGGCCCTTCCAGCCAGCACCGCCATTCAATGTGATCATGGCTGATCATTCTCAATCAGTACCCCGTTCCTGCCTTCTCCCCATACCCCCTGACTCCGCTATCCTTAAGATCTCTATCTAGCTCTCTCTTGAATGTATTCAGAGAATTGGCCTCCACTGCCTTCTGAGGCAGAGAATTCCACAGATCCACCACTCTCTGTGTGAAAAAAAACTTTCTCATCTCGGTCCTAAAAGACTTCCCCCTTATCCTTAAACTGTGACCCCTTGTTCTGGACTTCCCCAACATCGGGAACAATCTTCCTGCATCTAGCCTGTCCAACCCCTTAAGAATTTTGTAAGTTTTAACATACTGTTAAAAATCCAGACTGTACTCCATACCAGCACTTAACGCCACAGCCAGCACAGTGGTAGAGCCACTGCCTCATGGCACCAGAGACCCGGGTTCCATCCTGACCTCGGGTTCTGCCTGTGTGGAGTTTGCGCCTTGTCCTTTGTGACCTTGTGGGTTTCTTCCGGGAGCTCCAGCTTCCTCCCACATCCCAAAGACGTGCAGGTTTGTAGGTTAATCGGCCTTTGTAAAATTACCCCTCGAGTGTAGGGAGTGGATGTACAAGTGGGATGACGTAGAACTAGTGTGAGGGTTGCTTCACAATTCGCAACTCTTCAATCTTGTTGTCTCACACCTGTCTTTTCATCTCTAGCCTTTGTCCACCATCTACCCCCCCCCCCCCCCCCCCCACCCCCTTCACCTGTATCCACCTATTACCTGTCAGGCTTGGTCTTTCCTCTCCTTTCTTCCAGCTTTCTTCTGCCCCCCTCCCTGCAGTCTGAAGAAGGGTCCAAACCTGAAACGTCACCTATCCATGTTCTCCAGAGATGCTGCCTGACCCACTAAGTTACTGCACAAAATGCTGGAGTAACTCAGCAGATCAGGCAGCATCTCAGGAGAGAAGGAATGGGTGACGTTTCGGGTCAAGACCCTTCTTCAGACTGATGTCATGGGGGCGGGACAAAGGAAGGATATAGGCGGAGACAGGAAGACAGAGGGAGAACTGGGAAGGGGTTATGGGTAGAGAGGGACAGAGGAACTATCTAAAGTTGGAGAAGTCAATGTTCATACTGCTGGGCTGGAGGAGGCCCATGACAGAAAGGTCAGACTGGGAGTGGGAGGGGGAGTTGAAGTGCTCAGCCACCGGGAGATCAGGTTGGTTCAGGAGTTACTGCAGTACTTTGTGCACTGAGCACCACAACAGATTAGTCACATGAGCTTCAGTTGGCTGAAAGACCTGTTTCTATTGCTGTATCTCTAAACTATACAAACCATGAGCCGTCTGTTAGGTTTGAAGCACTGATCTTCAATTGCATGGTGGCAGTAGCAGACCGCAGTCTAATCTGCAGTCTCTGCCTCGTGCCAATCCTGCCATCTCTGGGCCTTTGCTTCCATCTAGTGGGACTGCGTGTCTATGCAAGAGTCAAACCCGAAAATTAATTCATAAGTTAATTCATAGGTTCATGAATAGGCCATTCGGCCCATCAAGTCCTCTCTGCCATTCAATCATGGTGGATCTATCTCTCCCTCCTAACCCCATTCTCCTGCCTTCTCCCCATAACCTCTGTCACCCGTACTAATCAATTCAGAAACAAGGAACTGCAGATTCTGCTTTACAAAAAAAAAGACACAATGTGATGGACGCACAAGTTGCATCCTGAACTCCAAGGACAATTTACAGAAGCCAATTAACCTAAAATACCTGCACGTCTTTGGAGTGTGGGAGGAAACCGGAGCACCCACGCACAGAAAGCCCACGCAGTCACAGGGAGAACGTACAAATGTTGTACAGACAGCGCCCGTCGTCAGGATCGAACCTGGGTCTCTGGCGCTGTAAAGCGGCAACTCGACTGCTGCGCCACCGTGCCGCCCCTAGGTACAGGTGTGCTGAGGTACATTCGTAGTGTCCTGTGTTGCACCTTCCCCAGCCTGGGACCTCAGGAGCAAAGAGGTCCTTCCGCAGTTGTACAGGGCCCTAGTGAGACCGCACCTGGAATACTGTGTGTAGTTTTGGTCTCCAAATTTGAGGAAGGATATTCTTGCTATTGAGGGCGTGCAGCGTAGGTTTACTAGGTTAATTCCCGGAATGGCGGGACTGTCATGTGTTGAAAGACTGGAGCGACTAGGCTTGTATACACTGGAATTTAGAAGGATGAGAGGGGATCTTATCAAAATGTATAAGATTATTAAGGGGTTGGACACGTTAGAGGCAGGAAACATGTTCCCAATGTTGGGGGAATCCAGAACCAGGGGCCACAGTTTAAGAATAAGGGATAGGCCATTTAGAACTGAGATGAGGAAAAACTTTTTCAGTCAGAGAGTTGTGAATCTGTGGAATTCTCTGCCTCAGAAGGCAGTGGAGGCCAATTCTCTGAATGCATTCAAGAGAGAGCTAGATAGAGCTCTTAAGGATAGTGGAGTCAGGGGGTATGGGGAGAAGGCAGGAACGGGGTACTGATTGAGAATGATCAGCCATGATCACATTGAATGGCGCTGCTGGCTCGAAGGGCCGAATGGCCTCTTCCTGCACCTATTGTTTATTGTCTAATGCCTTCATGCACCTTGTTCCCTCAACATCTCATTGACTGACTGGGTCAATGGTACTGGAACAATGAGGGACAGGCCGGGCCATCCGGCCACAGACGGTGCTGCCAATGTGGTCCACATACCTCACGGCTGCCCGGTTTGGAGCTGCTAGATCCGTATGGTGCCATTGTATTTGTCATTGTTTCTATTCTTCACCCATTCCCATTGTTCTTCATGTGTAGGAAGGAACTGCAGATGCTGGTTTACACCGAAGATAGACACAAAATGCTGCTCCACGCCACCTGTCCCACTGAGTTACTCCAGCATTTTGTGTCTACCACCATTGTTCGACATCAATTATCACCTTGTCTCTCTCTCTCTCTCTCTCTCTCTCTCATGTCTCCCTGTAACTCTCTAGTATCCTCTTTTGTTTCAAGTTTCGAGTTTAGCAATACAGTATGGAAACAGGCCATTCGGCCCACTGGGTCCGGGCCGGATATCACTCATCCGTTCACATTAGTTTTACATTATCCTACTTTCCCATGCATTCACGACACACCAGGGTCAATTTACAGCAGCCAATTCACCAATAAACCCCCGCACGCCTTTGGGATGTAGGAGGAAACTGGAGCACCTGGAGGAAACCCACGTGGTCACAGGGAGAACATGCAAACTCCACACAGACATCGCCCAAGATCGGGATTGAACCCGGGTTTCTGTCGCAGTGAGGCATCGGCTCTACCATCTGCACCACTGTGCCACCCTTTCTCTGCCCACTGCCATTCTATTTTACGTCATACTGTCGACCGTTTAGTCACACCCTTTGATTGAACTCCCCTTTTCTGCTCTCTGAGTGTAGGACTTAAAATTTTCCATGAAGATAAACACAAAATGCTGGAGTAACTCAGCAGGTCAGGCAGCATCTCAGGAGAGAAGGAATGGGTGACGTTTTGGGTCGAGACCCTTCTCCAGACCGTTGCCATTGTGTTTGAGGGTTCTAGTAGGTCAAGTGGGAGTGGGGGGGGGGGATGTAGGAGGGAGGGGGGATGAAAGTGAAAGGCAGCAGGAAGTTTGCCTGGGGAATGGACTCATCCGACCGGCTGCCTTTTCTACTTTAAACAATCATTTGAGCTAACCCTCATTACCATCCACCCAACCCTGTCTCCATCATCCATCATTGCGTCTGTTCATCAACCTCACTGTTATCCATACTCAGACTACTGACAGTCCACTTATAATCTAGGGTGTCGCCGATCTTCCAACCCACCTCAAAGCTGACTTTACCCTTTTTTCTTTGCAACTGTGACACTGCAACACTACATTCTGCATTTTGTTCTCTTTGCGCTACCTGTTGGACTTGTTTTAAGACTTAGTTATACTCATTTATAGGAATTGACCTGCAGATGCTGGTTCAAACCGAAGATAGACACAAAAAGATGGAGTAACTCAGCGGGGCAGGCAGCATCTTTGGAGAAAAGGAATAGGTGACGTTTTGGGTCGAGACCCTTCTTCAGACCCTGTCAGATGCTGCCTGACCCGCTGAGTTACTCCAGCTTTTTGTGTCTATCTTCATTAGTATGATGTGAATGGTTAGCATGCAAATAAAGCTTTGCACTATATCTCGATACACTTGATAATGAAAACGTAATATCAGTACCAAGACAGGAGACGATCCTTTGCCACAGAAGGTGGAGGCCTAATCATTGGGTATTTTTAAGGCAGAAGGTGACAGATACTTTTTTAGTACTGATGTCAAGGGTTATGGGGAGAAGGCTGGAGAATGGGGTTGAGAGAGAAAGATAGATCAGCCATGACTGAATGGCAGAGTGGACTTGATGGGCCGAATGGCCTAATTCTACCTAATGGCCTAATTCTGCTCCTATGACTCATGAACATATGAACTTTACCTGCTGTACAGGGCGGCACGGTGGCACAGCGGTGGACTTTCCGCCTTCCAGCGAATGCAGCGCCGGAGACCCGGGTTCAATCCCGACTACGGGCGCTGTCTGTACGGAGTTTGTACGTTCTCCCCGTGACCGTACAGGTATGTAGGTTAATCGGCTTAGTAAATGTAAAAATTGTCCGTAGTGGTTGCAGCATAGTGTTAGTGTGCGGGGATCGCTGGTCGGCGCGGAACAGGTGGGCCCGAAGGGCCTGTTTCCGCGCTGTATCTCTAAAAACTAAAACAAAAACTACACCCTATTTCACATCACCATGACTCAAATGAGGATCGTGCAGCGTAGGTTTACTAGGTTAATTCCCGGAATGGCGGGACTGTCAAATGTTGAAAGACTGGAGCGACTAGGCTTGTATACACTGGAATTTAGAAGGATGAGAGGGGATCTTATCGAAACATATAAGATTATTAAGAGGTAGGACACGTTAGAGGCAGGAAACATGTTCCCAATGTTGGGGGAGTCCAGAACCAGGGGCCACAATTTAAGAATAAGGGGTAGGCCATTTAGAACTGAGATGAGGAAAAACTATTTCAGTCAGAGTTGTGAATCTGTGGAATTCTCTGCCTCAGAAGGCAGTGGAGGCCAATTCTCCGAATGCATTCAAGAGAGAGCTAGATAGAGCTCTTAAGGATAGCGGAGTCAGGGGATATGGGGAGAAGGCAGGAACGGGGTACTGATTGAGAATGATCAGCCATGATCACATTGAACGGTGGTGCTGGCTCGAAGAGCCGAATGGCCTACTCCTGCACCTATTGTCTATTGTCTGTTGAGAAGTGCTGAGGAATCACTGAGCCTGCAGCAAGCCGAGTGTCCACTAGTTGGTGCTAAGTGAACACTAAAAGGAGACGCAATATCTCTGGAGAACATGGATAGGTGACGTTCCAGGTCGGGACCTTTCTTCAGACTTTATGAAATGGGGGCATTCAGTCTGAAGAAGGATCTTGACCCGAAATATCACCTATCCATGTTCTGCGGAGTGCTGCATGACCCGCTGTATTACTCCATCACGTTGTGTCTTTTTTGGTAAACCAGCCTCTGCAGTTCCTTGAATGTCGACACAAAAACCCGGAGTAACTCAGCGGGACAGGCAGCACCTCTGGAGAGAGGGAATGGGTGACGTTTTGGGTCGAGACCCTTCTTCAGCCTGGGTAGGGATAAGGGAAACGAGAGATATAGACGATGATGTGGAGAGATAAAGAACAATGAATGAAAGATGTGCAAAAAAGTAACGATGATAAAGGAAACAGGCCATTGTTAGATGTTTGTTGGGTAAAAATGTGAAGCTGGTGCGACTTGGGTGGGGGAGGGATGGAGAGAGAGGGAATGCCGGGGCTACCTGAAGTGAGAGAAATCAAAATTTATACCACTGGGCTGTAAGCTGCCCAAGCGAAATATGAGATGCTGTTCCTCCAATTTGCGTTTAACCTCACTCTGACAATGGAGGAGGCCTTTATTCACAAAATGCTGGAGTAACTCAGCAGGTCAGGCAGCATCTCAGGAGAGAAGGAATGGGTGACGTTTCGGGTCGAGACCCTTCTTCAGACTGATGTCAGGGGGGCGGGACAAAGGAAGGATATAGGTGGAGACAGGAAGACAGTGGGTGATCTGGGAAGGGGAGGGGAAGAGAGGGACAGAGGAACTATCTAAAGTTGGAGAAGTCAATGTTCATACTGCTGGGCTGCAAGCTGCCCAGGCGAAATATGAGGTGCTGTTCCTCCAATTTCCAGTGGGCCTCACTATGGCACTGGTGGAGGCCCATGACAGAAAGGTCAGACTGGGAGTGGGAGGGGGAGTTGAAGTGCTCAGCCACCGGGAGATCAGATTGGTTAAGGCGGCCCAGCTTGTCTGGCAAAATGCCTCATCGCCAGAACTAACCAACAAGCACCAAGACCTGGCTTGGCTGGCGGTGAGGGGAGCCCTCTCAGTCAGATACTTCCTGCACCACCGGAACCTCACTACCGGCGCACGCTGCCTTCGGGACGGCTGCTACGGAGAGGAGACGGTGGCCCACCTCTTCACAGAGTGTGGATTTACAAAGAGAGTCTGGAGAGGTCTGCAGGGGTCCCTGTCACGATTCATTCCGAGCAGCTCCGTCACAGAGGACTCTGATCTATGGACTGTTCCCAGGGACGCATTCGGAGACTAACATCGAGTGCTGCTGGAAGGTCATCAACTCGGTGAAAGACGCTCTTTGGTCTGCCCGAGCTTTGTTGGCCTCCCGGCGGAGCGAGCTGTCCGTCAAGGAATGTTGCCGACTGGCCCGCTGCAGACTGCAGGAGTACGTGCTGAGGGACGCACTGAAGCTCGGTGCAGCCAACGCCAAGGCCCTGTGGGGGAGGACCACAGTCTAGGGGCCTTCCGCTGCTGGACATGGGGGGCAGGGTGTGGTGGAGAGAGACGCCCCTCCAAATAAGGGATACTGGGTTAATGTCTGTAAATGTAAGTAATCCTTACAAGTAAGCATCCCTGTGTGGTACCTCAGCTGCACGGAGGCAGAAAGGAAAGCTCTACAGCGGGTAGTCCATAGAGCTCAGAGGGCCATCGGAACACAGCTACCAGACTTGGAGGGCATCTACAACACACGATGCCTCAGAAAAGCCACCAGCATCCACAAAGACTCTTCACACCCCTGCAACAGTCTGTTCGAACTCCTTCCATCGGGCAGACGATACAAGGCCTTCTATGCCCGCACCTCCAGACTCAGGAACAGCTTCATCCCCAGGGCCATAGCTGCTATGAATCGGTCCTGCTGAGCCGGATGGCCACAACGCATAGATCAACTTGCACTTTACCCTGTCCAAAACTGTTACAAATGTTTCGTTTCGTTGGGTTGCTGCTGTCTAAATTACTTAAATTATTGCATCGTATGGGAGGCGCATTCCCAATCTCGTTGTACCCCTGGGTACAATGACAATAAAGATATATTGTATTGTATTGTATTGTAAATGTCTAAGTTGCAGGGGAAAGTGCCCGGGGATGGGGTGGTTTGGGTAGGAAGGGACGAGTGGACCAGGGAGTTATGGAGGGAACGATCTCTGCGGAACACAGAGAGGGGAGGGGATGGGAAGATATGGCCAGTGGTGGGGTCCCGTTGTAGGTGACGGAAATGTTGGCGGATGATTTGTTGGATACGCTGGCTGGTGGGGTGGAAGGTGAGAACGAGGGGGATTCTGTCCTTGTTACGAATGGGGGGAGGGGGAGCAAGAGCGGAGCTGCGGGATGTAGAAGAGACCCTAGTGAGAGCCTCATCCAAAATGGAAGAGGGGAAGCCCCGTTTCCTGAAGAATGAGGAATGAGGTGTCTGCACTAAAAGATGAGGGTTCCTCTTCACTGGAGGGAAGGTCACTCGCTTCCATTACCTTTCCCTTTAAAACAAAATTATTCTTGTAAATAAAATGTACAAATGTTGCTGCTGCTCGCACAATCATGTGGTGCTAGGATGCAGAGAGATGGGGGAACTCACGGCTCCGAGACGCCAGAACCCAACAACACCTGGAGAGGGAGACAGAAAGTGCAGATACTGATTTACAAAAAAAAGGCACAAAATACTGGAGTAACTCGACGGGTCAATGGATCAAAAGGAGCAGCGGATGCAGTAGATGAGGTGAGAGGAGGTGCACGTGAACCTTTAGTTTTGTTTAGAGATACAGCACGGAAACAGGCCCTTTGGCCCACCGGGTCCGCTCCGACCCGACCAGAGATCCCCGCACATTAACACTATCCTATACAGATAAGGGACATGTTTACATTTGCCCAGCCAATTTACCTACATACCTGTGTGTCTTTGGAGTGTGGGAGGAAACCGAAGATCTAGGAGAAAACCCATGCAGGTCACGGGGAGAACGTACAAACTCCGTACAAACTCCGTAGTCGGGATAGAACCCGGGTCTCCAGCGCTGTAAGGCAGCAACTCTGCCGCTGCTCCACCGTGCTGCCCTGGAACGACTACTGGGGTCCCTGGATGGAGGTGAGGAAGGAGGCATAGGGTCATGTGCTATGCATTCCCTATGGTTACAGGGGAAATACCTGGGGAGGGAATGGTTTGGGTGGGAAAGGATGAGTGAACCAATGAGTTGCAGAGGATGCAGTCTGTCTGTGTGGGAAGGGGAAAGGGGCGGGGAGGAGAGGATGTGACTGGTGGTGGGATCACATAGAGGGTGGCAGAGATGTTGGGGAATGATGTGTTGGATGCGGAGGCTGGTGGGGTGAAAGGTGAAACTCTATCCTTGTTGCATCTGGAGCTGGGGGGGGGGGGGAGTGAAAGTGAGAGCACAACTACGGGACACCAAGGAGACGCAAGTGTGGGATCCATCTCTGACAGCAGGGGGAGAAAGCACACCTACCAAAGAAAGGGGACACCTTGGATGTCCCAGATTAGGAAGCCTTATCTTGGCAGAGACGGAGGAATTGAGAGGAAGAGATGGCAAGGTGGGAGAAGGTGTAAACGTCTACTATAAACCCACTGACTCCCACAGTTATCGATCAGTACATCTCCTCCTCCCACCCTGCCTCCTCAACCTCTTCTTTTTTTTCTTCTTTTTTTAAAAATTTAATTAATTACAGTGCATATAACAACAACAGTAAACCCCATCCCTCCTCTTCCCTACATAGTCATGAAAACAAACAAACAAACAAAAACAAACAAATAAATAAATAACAATATATATTATTTTAAACATAACTACAATGTGACAAAAATGACAAAAGCACAAAAACATGAGGCAAGGTAATTTTCACAAGTCAAATATTTCAGTATTTTCACTGCTGGATTCACTGAAGGTACCAAAGCATGTGGCATTGAGGGGATAGTTTTACTTGTCCTTAATATGCTGCAGCACTGGGTTCCATATGTTGAAGAACTTTTGAGGGTTGCCAGACAATTCATATCTCAACCTCTCTACGTGTAAGATGCCCATTAATTCTCTTAACCAAGTCTCAAACTGAGGAGCAGAGTCTGATTTCCATAGTTTCAAAATACATCTGTTGGCAATTACCATACCATAAACCAAGATTGTGCGAGCATTATGGTCTAGCTTCTCAAGCGTTGTGGAATACCCGAATAGTGCGGTTTCAGGGTCCGGAGTTAAAGTGACGTTTAAAACAGTAGAGTACCACTGAAATAAAAGACACCAAAAGTTGTGAAGTTTTGGACAAGTCCAAAAGTGGTGAGCGAGTGTACCCTCAGCGGTCTTGCATCTACTACACAAAGGTGAGAGATCAGGAAAGATTTTATGCAGCTTAACCTTAGAGTAGTGTAATCTGTGTATAACCTTGAATTGAATCAGTTGTAGCCTAGAATTAATAGAACAGGATTTTATACTTTTCAGTACTACCTTCCAAACATCATCATCAATTTCAATGTTAAGGTCTTCTTCCCAGGTTTGTTTTATTTTTAAAGTAGATTTATCTAGTTTGTTTGAAAAGATACCTACAAAAGATGAGATTAGGTTCTTTGCTTCCGGGGGACCCAGCAAAATTTTGGACAATGAGTCGTCTTCGGGCAGGGACTCAAAAAGCGAATTGTTTTGTCGAACATAATTTCTCAGCTGTAAGTACCTGAAGAATTGAGTTTTGGGCAATGAGAACTTGGATTGTAGCTGATCAAATGATGCAAAGTGTCTATTTATGTAAATATCTTTTATTGTAACTATCCCTTTACAGCTCCATTCTCTGAACGCTGTGTCTGTAAATGATGGGGGGAAAGCGTGGTCATGCCAGATTGGGGCGTACATTGACGTATTCGGAAGCTCACAAGCTTTCCTAATTTGGTGCCATATTCTCTGAGCATTGGACAGAGTGAAGTGATCCTCTCTAAGAGAGGTGAGAGATCTGGGTAATGAAAAAAGGAGAGCAGGGAGAGAAGTTTTTGGGGTTAAGCTTTTTTCAATCGCCAGCCAAGGGGGCAGGTCATATCCAACTCCCCGTTCATATGCATACTGCCAGTATACCATGACTCTAACATTGGCCGCCCAATAGTAATATAAAAAGCACGGTAACCCCAGTCCCCCTGTTCCCTCGTTTTTTGAAGATAAGCTTTTGAGATCCTGTCTGCTTTAAATCCCCAAATAAATGGCATAATGATAGAATTGATTAACTTAAAGTAGGATTTGGGGATAAAAATAGGGACATTCAGAAATAAATACATAAATACAGAAATGGAAGGTGAGAACGAGGGGGATTCTGTCCTTGTTACGAATGGGGGGAGGGGGAGCAAGGGCGGAGCTGCGGGATGTAGAAGAGACCCTAGTGGGAGCTTCATCCAAAATGGAAGAGGGGAAGCCCCGTTTCCTGAAGAATGAGGAATGAGGTGTCTGCACTAAAAGATGAGGGTCCCTCTTCACTGGAGGGAAGGTCACTCGCTTCCATTACCCTTCCCTTTAAAACAAAATTATTCTTGTAAATAAAATATACAAATGTTGCTGCTGCTGCTCGCACAATCATGTGGTGCTAGGATTCAGAAAGATGGGGGAACTCACAGCTCCGAGACGCCAGAACCCAACAACACCTGGAGAGGGAGACAGAAAGTGCAGATACTGATTTACAAAAAAAAAGGCACAAAATACTGGAGTAACTCGACGGGTCAATGTAAAGGGAGGGCACCGGATGCAGTAGATGAGGTGAGAGGAGGTGCACGTGAACCTTTAGTTTAGTTTAGAGATACAGCATGGAAATAGGCCCTTCAGCCCACCGGGTCCGCTCCGACCAGAGATCCCCGCACATTAACACTATCCTATACAGATTAGGGACAATTTTTACATTTGCCCAGCCAATTTACCTACATACCTATGTGTCTTTGGAGTGTGGGAGGAAACCGAAGATTTTGGAGAAAACCCACGCAGGTCACGGGGAGAATGTACAAACCCCGTACAGACAGCGCCCGTAGTCGGGATCAAACCCGGGTCTCCAGCGCTGTAAGGCTGCAACTCTGCCGCTGCGCCACGTGCTGCCCTGGAACGACTACTGGGGTCCCTGGTTGGAGGTGAGGGAGGAGGCGTAGGGTCATGTGCTATATATTCCCTGTGGTTACAGGGGAAAATACCTGGGGAGGGAATGGTTTGGGTGGGAAAGGATGAGTGAACCAAGGAGTTGCAGAGGATGCAGTCTGTCTGTGTGGGAAGGGGAAAGGGGCGGGGAGGAGAGGATGTGACTGGTGGTGGGATCACATAGAAGGTGGCAGAGATGTTGGGGAATGATGTGTTGGATGCGGAGGCTGGTGGGGTGAAAGGTGAAACTCTATCCTTGTTGCATCTGGAGCCGGGGGGGGGGGTGGGGGGGGGGAGGAGTGAAAGTGAGAGCACAACTACAGGACACCAAGGAGATGCAAGTGTGGGATCCATCTCTGACAGCAGGGGGAGAAACCACACCTACCAAAGAAAGGGGACACCTTGGATGTCCCAGATTAGGAAGCCTTATCTTGGCAGAGACGGAGGAATTGAGAGGAAGAGATGGCGTCTTTGCTGGAGGCAAGGTGGGAGAAGGTGTAAACGTCTACTATAAACCCACTGACTCCCACAGTTATTGATCGGTACACCTCCTCCTCCCACCCTGCCTCCTCAACCTCTTCTGACAATCAATAAGATCAGATCAGTCTTTTGCCTGTATCGCTTAATAAAATGGCAGCAGCTTCTCCGGTTCCGGATCAACTAACTAACTAACTAACTAACTAACTAACTAACTAACTAACTAACTAACTAACTAACTAACTAACTAACTAACTAACTAACTAACTAACTAATGAACTAACGAACTAACTAACTAACTAACTAACTAACTAACTAACTAATTAATAACTAACTAACTAACTAACTGACTGACTGACTGACTGACTGACTGACCGACTAACCAACTAACCAACTAACCAACTAACCAACTGACTGACTGACGGACTGACTAATGGACTAACTAATGAGCTAACTAACTAACTAACTAACTAACTAACTAACTAACTAACTAACTAACTAACTAACGAACTAACGAACTAACTATCTATCTAACTAACTAACTAACTAACTAACTAACTAACTAACTAACTATCTATCTAACTAACTAACTAACTATCTAACTAACTAACTAACCAATACCCCTAGTTTACAGAATGTTATCAACCTCAAAATTTAAGAGGGGCAAAGTTGAAAGGAGATGTGCGGGGCAAGTGTTTTTTCACACAGAGGGGGGTAAGTTCCTGCAACATACAGCTGGGGATAGAGGTTGAGGCAGGTATGATAGTGATATTTAAACGACTGCAGGGTAGGTATATGATATGAGTGTTCAGGGAATGGAGGGAAATGGATTATGTACAGGTGGGTAAGAGATGGCCTTGGCATCCTGTCCAGCACAGACATTGTGGGCTGAAGGGCCTGCTCTTATGCTGTACTGTTCCATGTTGTATGTTCAAAGTTCTTTGTTCAGAATTATCCGTTGGCTCGACATCAATTGTCATTTACCAAAGGTTTCCCGATTGGATTGACAAAGGCAAGCTGAAGATTTGCCTCGAGCTGTGTGAAATGCTTTGTGCTGGTTTGGGGGGTTGTTTTGTCACCTTTTCATGTGGGAAAGCGGCAAGAAGAGAGTGAACCGTTCATTATCTCCCCGCAGGGCAGACAAATCAGAGTGTGTGCGTGGTGCCGGGGAGATTACACTGTGTCTGAGCAATGCTTCCACATCTGCCCTTCACCCCGGTGCGGTCTGCAGCCTCCGGTAGCTGCACTAATTTGTACCTTGCAAATAGATCATGTTTTAAAAAGCATCGAGCTTCCCAAGCACCACGACAGTGTGGCCTTCCCAGCCAAGGCTACAGCCTGTTGGGTTGAAACAAAAGAAGGCACAAAGTGCAGGAGTGGCAACTCAACGGGTCAGGCAGCATCTATGGAGAACAGAAACATAGAAACATAGGAACATAGAAATAGGTGGAAATTCAAGCCAGCACCGCCATTCAATATGATCATGGCTGATCATCCAAAATCAGTACCCCGTTCCTGCTTTTTCCCCATATCCCTTGGTTCTGTCACCAGTCAACCAGCAGACTGGTTGAGAAGCCGCTGGAACTGGGGCTTAGCACCCCTCTGTGTGCCTGGGTCCTGGACTTTCTCACTGCCAGGCCCCAAGTGGTCAGGATGGGGGAACACACATCTAGCTCCCTCACCCTGAACATAGGATCCCCCCAGGGTTGCGTCCTTAGCCCCCTACTGTACTCCCTGTACACACATGACTGTGTGGCCAGGTTCAGCTCAAACTCCATCATCAAGTTTGCTGATGACATTGTGGTGGTGGGCCGGTTCTCCAACAACGATGAGAAGGCCTACCGGGAGGAGGTGGCTGATCTGGCACTCTGGTGTCAGGCAAATAGCCTCTTATTGAATGTCACTAAAACGAAGGAGCTGATTGTGGACTTCAGAAAGGCTAAACATCCAAGGACGCACACACCACTGGAGATAAATGGGTCTACTGTGGATAGGGTGAGCAGTTTTAAATACTTGGGAGTCCGCATCACAGAGGATCTGACATGGGCAACGCACATTGCCGCCCTGGTGGGTAAGGCAAAGTAGCGCCTTTACCACCTTAGACAGCTGAGGAAATTCAGAGTGTCTCTGAGGATCCTTCATTGCTTCTACTCTGGGGCTGTAGAGAGCATCCTGTCCGGCAACATTACAGTCTGGTTTGGGAACAGCTCTGCCCAGGACAGGATGGCCCTGCAGAGAGTAGTGCGTTCGGCAGAACGCACCATGGGAACTACACTCGTCCCCCTGCAGGACCTATACATCAGGAGGTGCAGATCAAGAGCAAGCAAGATCATGAGGGACCCCTGCCACCCCAGCAACGGACTGTTCCAGATGCTACGGTCAGGCAAACGCCTCCGCTGTCACGCTGTGAAAACGGAGAGGATGAGACGGAGTTTCTTCCCACAGGCCATCAGCACTGTCAACTTTTATAACTCCAGAGACTAAATTTCTGCCTACACTATAGTAACTTATTAACTTTATATGCTGTAACTGTAATTCTTTTTTGTGCACAATCCACAGGCATTGCCACTTTCATTTCACTGCACATTGTGTATGTGTATGTGACAAATAAATTTGACTTGACTTGACTGTTAACCCCGAGAGATAAATATAACTCTTATTGTTAACTCCAGCTCTAAATAGTTGACATTACAGGTCTGGAGCATTCTTCTGACTGATTGAGTCAGGTTGAGACTGAACAAATCTGTTCTCCATGAATACTTGACCTGGACTCATACCCATTTCCCTCTATTCCCTATATTCCTTCACAATTCACACCTCTTCTATCCTTATCTCAACACCATTTGTCTTTAAACTCTGGCCTTTGTCCAACCATTTAAACTCTCCTCTCACCTGTATCCACCCATCACTTGCCAAGCTTGGTTCTGCCCTCTTCTCCTCCAGCTTTCTCCCCTCCACACAGCGCCACAATCAGTCTGAGGAAGGGTCCTAACCCGAAATGCCACCTCTAGAGATTTGCCTGACCCACTAGGTTATTCCAGCACTTTGTGTGTTTTTTTTTGTAAACCAGAATCTGCAGTTGCTTGTGTTTCTCACCAGGTCTCTGTGCTTCCACGTCTACTCTTGCTTTTGATATGTAATCCGAAGTTTTAAAAAACCCTGCTTTGTTTTTGAATCAACCCAGTGTTTAATTGTATAAGAAGATAACTGCAGATGCTGGTACAAATCAAAGGTTTTTATTCACAAAATGCTGGAGTAACTCAGCAGGTCAGGCAGCATCTCGGGAGAGAAGGAATGGGTGACGTTTCGGGTCGAGACCCTTCTTCAGTCATGTGCACCAGGAACACCAAATTGAAATCCTCACTTGCTTTAGTTTAACAGGCCCATTAACGCGATAGAAACATAGGAACATAAACAATAGGTGCAGGAGGAGGCCATTCAGCCCTTTGAGCCAGCACCGCCATTCATTGTGATCATGGCTGAGCAGCCACAATCAGTAACCCGTGCCTGCCTTCTCCCCATATCCCTTGATTCCACTAGTCTCTAGGGCTCTATCTAAGTCTCTCTTAAATACATCCAGTGATTTGGCCTCCACTGCCCTCTGTGGCAGAGAATTGCACAAATTCACAACTCTCTGGGTGAAGCCCAATAACACAACAAGTAAATATACAAGAATCAATAATACAATAACAGGGATGGCAGGAATGGCACAGCTGATAGGGCTGCTGCCTCACAGCGCCAGAGACCCGGGTTCAATCCTGAGCATGGGTGCTGTCTGTATGGAGTTTGCATGTCCTCCCCGTGACCGCGTGGGTTTCCTTCGGGTGCTCCGGTTTCCTCCCACACTCCAAACATGTGCGGGCTGCGGGTGGATTGGCCTCTGTAAATTGCTTCTAGTGTGCGGGGAGTGGATGGGAAAGTGGGATAACATAGAACGAGTGTGAGCGGGTGATCGATGGCCTTTTAGACTCGATGGCCTTTAAGAATAATTAGACTCTAAATAATAACTTATCACAGATGCATGTTTTTAAAAAAGAAAAGTTGAAAACAAGTTCAAAGAACAACTGATATATTATTCTAGGGTATTTATTCACAAAATGCTGGAGTAACTCAGCAGGTCAGGCAGCATCTTGGGAGAGAAGGAATGGGTGACGTTTCGGGTCGAGACCCTTCTTCAGACTGAAGAAGGGAGATGTTAATCGAAGCAAGTATCAAAGTAAGACGTTATCATTCCAATCCGAGATATACTGAAGCCCTCTGCGGTGCCCAGCGGCCCTGGAAAGCAGCCAGGTCGCTCGTGGACACCCGGGCAGAAACCTTCACAGCATGTGTGACCTTGACCAGACTCGAACATGCAGCCTTCTCATCTGAAGTTGGACGCACTGCCATGATAACCAGACCACAATCGTGCAGGATGGAATTGCAGGTGCTGGTTTATACTGAAGATAGTGCAAACCAACGCACCAAAACCCCTCTGTGCTTATCCCCGCCCTGCGTCCACAATCTCAGCCCCATCGCAGCAGTGGAGCAGATGCTGGAGCGCTGAGACCCGAGTTAGATCCCGACTACGGGTGCTATCTGTGCGTGGAGATTGCATGTTCCCCTTGTGACCGCGTGGGTTTCCTCCCACATTCCAACGACGTGAGGGCTTTAGGTTTCATTGACTTCTGCAAATTGTAAATTGTCCCTCGAGTGTAGGATAGTGCCACTGGTCGGCGCGGTCTCATTGGGCCAAAGGACCTGTTTCCCCGCTGTGTCTCTAAAGTCTAAAGAGCACCAACAAATATTGCAACTCTACCGCTGCGCCACTGTGCCACACTCATGTGGAAGACTGGATCATTTGATTGAGGGTTTCATCAACTGATAAACAGAGACACTCAAGCTCCACCTCTCCACCTGTCCTCATAACCACCGCCACACTCTTTTTCTCCTGGGCTACGTTTTTAGTCATGTGCTCTAATTATTGTTGATCGTTAGCATTCCTGCGACTGCCTTGACTGATTGGGTCATTTTGATGTACTGAAGGCGATGTTGGAATTGGAATCAGCAAACATGACAGCTTGCTAATAGGTTATTCACCCCATCAAGGATGTGTTGGCAATAGCCTCTTCCTGTTGGTGTCTGTGTGGAGTTTGCACGTTCTCCCTAGTGACCGCATAGGTTTCCTCCGGTGCTCCGGTATCTCCCAAATCCAGAAGACGGTGGTTTGGAGGTCAATTGGCCTTGTAGCTGCTCAGTAGTTACGGGCGAATGCCGGTATATTTATAATCTACATTAATGACTTAGATGAAGGGATTAAAAGTAACATTAGAAAATTTGCAGATGACACAAAGCTGGGTGGCAGTGTGAAGTGCGAGGAGGATGCAATGAGGATGCAGAGTGACTTGGACAGGTTGGGTGAGTGGGCAGATGCCTGACAGATGCAGTTTAATGTGGATGAATGTGAGGTTATCCACCTTGGTGGCAAGAACAGATTATTATCTGAATTGTGTCAAGTTAGGAAAAGGGGAAGTACAACGAGACCTGGGTATCCTTATTCATCAGTCACTGAAAGTAAGCATGCAGGTACAGCAGGCAGTGAAGAAAGCTAATGGCATGTTGGCCTTCATAACAAGAGGAGTTGAGTAGAGGAGCAAAGTGGTCCTTCTGCAGTTGTACAGGGCCCTAGTGAGACCGCACCTGGAGTACTTTGTGCAGTTTTGGTCTCCAAATTTGAGGAAGGACATTCTTGCTATTGAGGGAGTGCACCATAGGTTCACATGCTTAATTCCCGGGATGGCGGGACTGTCATATGTTGAAAGAATGGAGCGACTGGGTTTGTATACACTGGAATTTAGAAGGATGAGTGGGGATCTTATTAAAACACATAAGATTATTAAGGGATTGGACATGCTGGAGGCAGGAAACATGTTCCCGATGTTGGGAGAGTCCAGAACCAGGGGCCACAGTTTAAGAATAAGGGGTAGGCCATTTAGATCGGAGATGAGGAAAAGCTTTTTCACCCACGCAGTTGTGAATCTGTGGAATTCTCTGCCTCAGAAGGCAGTGGAGGCCAATTCTCCGGATGCTTTCCAGAGAGAGATAGATAGAGCTCTTAAAGATAACGGAGTCTAGGGATATGGGGAGAAGGCAGGAACGGAGTACTGATTGTGGATGATCAGCCAAGATCACAGTGAATGGCGGTGCTGGCGAGAAGGGCCGAATGGCCTACTCCTGCACCTATTGTCTACTGTCTATTGGTCTGTGTGATCGACTGCGTTACATTCACAACCCTCTAGTTTCTTACGGTCTTGGGCAGAGCTGTTGCCAAACCCAGCTGTGATGCATCGCAAGTTTCTGTATGATCACTATCTCACTGCCATCCACAATGAACCTCTGCTTTGAGATGTCATGCACCAGACATTTGCAGTAGTCTGTGGGGACTTGTTCTGTGGAACACACATAATTGTCGTACCCATGTGTCAGATCTATGGACCACATTACTGTTACATTAGACTTTAGACTTTAGAGAAGCAGCATTTAGATTTAGATTTAGATTTAGAGATACAGTGCGGAAACAAGCCCTTCGGCCCACCGGGTCCGTGCCGCCCAGCGATCCCCGCACATTAACACTATCCTACACACACTAGGGACAATTTTTACATTTGCCCAGCCAATTAACCTACAAACCTGTACGTCTTTGGAGTGTGGGAGGAAACTGAAGATCTCGGAGAAAACCCACGCAGGTCACAGGGAGAACGTACGAACTCCTTACAGACGGCGCCCGTAGTCAGGATCGAACCTGAGTCTCAGGCGCTGCATTCGCTGTAAGGCAGCAACTCTACCGCTGCGCCCATTGAAACAGGCCCTTTGGCCCACCGAGTCCACATCAACCAGCGATCGCCCCGCACATAATCACTATCCCACGCACTCGGGACAATTTACAATTTTTATCAAAGCCAATTTACTTACAAACCTCTACCTCTTTGGGATGTGGAGGGAAACCGGAGTACCCACGCAGGTCAATCCATGCAGGTCATGGGGAGAACGTACAAACTCTGTACGGACAGCACCCATAGTCAGGATCGAACCTGGGTCTCTGGTGCTGTAAAGCAGCATCTCTACCGCTGAGCTACTGTTTGCGAAGCTAGTGCTGTAACTTGCGATTAATGGTGTGGACCAAGGGTGAGCTTCTTGTCTATCTGATGGTGTCTTTTCTCTGTAAGGCATCCTGAGATGCTTCACTGGAGTCCAAAACGCCGCAGCGAGACTCCTGACGGGTACCCGTAAAAGGGACCACATCACCCCGATTCTGGCCTCTCTCCACTGGCTCCCTGTACGGTACAGAATCAACTTCAAGCTCCTCCTATTCACGTATAAAGCCCTAAATGGACACTCCCCCCCCCCTACATCAAAAATCTTCTAACCCCCCTCTCTAACTCCAGGTCCCTCAGATCGGCCGACTTGGGGCTACTCACTATCCCGCGGTCTAGGCTTAAACTCAGGGGTGACCGCGCTTTTGCGGTTGCAGCTCCTAGACTGTGGAACAGCATCCCTCTCCCCATCAGAACTGCCCCCTCCATCGACTCCTTTAAGTCCAGGCTCAAAACCTATTACTACTCCCTAGCGTTTGAGGCTCATTGAGGAGGCGCTGTGAACTGTTTGCGTGCTACTTTATGTTTTCATTTTTTTTCTATTGGAACCTAATCAGATGTACAGCACTTTGGTCAACGTGGGTTGTTTTTAAATGTGCTATACAAATAAAATTGACTTGACTTGACTTGACATAGAATGTTATTGGGATGGGTGGTTTGGTGGAGGAGAGAGAGGGTTGGGGAGATAGAGGACTTCGGCGAAAGGCTTCCAGAGCTGAGCTACATGAGAGCTGAGGCTGACTGCCATGGTACTGCTGTGTATATATACTCACAACTATATATACATCCATATATTTCCTATATATATAACACACAACAAAAACCACACACAACCGACACAGAGACACACAACTAAATATATGCACAACAAATAATATACACGTGATGAATATACACCCATCAGCCAAAACATTATGACCACTGACAGGTGAAGTGAATAACATTGATTATCTTGTTACAGTGGCACCTGTCAAGGGGTGGGATATATTAGGCAGCAAGTGAACAATCAGTTCTTGAAGTTAATGTGTTGGTTGCAGGAGAAATGGGCAGGAGTAAAGACCTGAGCGACTTTGACAAGGGCCAAATTGTTATGGCCAGACGACTGGGTCAGAGCATCTCTGAAACGGCAAGGCTTGTGGGGTGCTCCCGGTCAGCAGTGGTGAGTACCTACCGACAGTGGTCCGAGGAGGGACAAACCACAAACCGGCGACAGGGTGTTGGGCGCCCAAGGCTCATCGATGCGCGAGGGCAACGAAGGCTATCCCGTCTGGTCCGAACAAAAATAGTAATGGTGGTCACGGGAGGAATGTGTCACAATACACAGTGCATTGCACCCTGCTGTGTATGGGGCTGCACACGGAGAACCAACAGCATATTAGGCAGGTGGTCATAATGGTCCAGTTTGTGCAGTGAAATCCGAAACGCGTTTATAGAATGTGTGGGAAGGAACTGGAGATGCTGGTTTACATCGAAGACAGAGACACAAAAAGCTAGAGTAACTCAGCGGGTCAGGCAGCATCTCAGGAGAACAGGAATCTCGACCTGAACCTTCACATATTCCTTTTCCCCACAGGTGCTGCCTGACCCGCTGAGTTACTCCAGCGTTTTGTATCTTATTAGGCGTTCATAGAACATCGAACAGTACAGCAGGCGAATGGGCCCTTCGGCCCACAATGCCCGTGTCGGACGTGATGCCAAATTAAACTAATCTCCTCTGGGTTTGAGTTCATTATTGTCACGTATACCGA